>NW_017672019.1:51304-58924 GCF_001879085.1 Nicotiana attenuata
GAAGGAATTTGGAAGGCAGGAATTTAAGCCTTCGCGTTCGCGCTTGAGGGCTCGCGTTCGCGAAAGGCTGGGAGCTGATGCTTCGCGTTCGCAGGAGGTTGTTCGCGTTCGCGTATAAGGATTTAGGTCCAGGAGCAGTTGTTCTTCGCGTTCGCGTATGTGGGACCGCGTTCGCGTAGGTATATAAGGCTAGTGCATCGCGTTCGCAGGGAGTAGGTCGCGTTCGCATAAGGTTGATTTTGGGAAATTAAAAAGTGTGCTTCGCGTTCGCGAGGCTGAGGTCGCGAACGCGATGAAGGAGGGGTCAGTGCTGGGCAGAATGTTTTAAGTCACTTCATCCGCGATTTTGGGTCATTTTTCCTCCATGGTTGATCATTTTGAGAGCTTCTTGGTGGAGATTAAAGAGGAATTCAAGGGAAATCGATTGGAGGTAAGATTTTTGAACTTAAAACTCGTTTTCATTGTGTAATCTACCTAGAAATTCATGGAAATTAAGCCTAAAATTGAAGAACTAGGGCTTGGGATTTTGAAATTTGATTTAGGGATTTGAAGGACCATTTGAGGTCGGATTTGAGAACTTTTGGTATGTATGAACTCGTGAGGAGATAAGGAACGTATTGATGTGAAAATTTTCGAGTTTTGAGAAGTGGGCCCGGGGCTCGGGTTTTGCTAATTTCGAGATTTTTGATAATTTTCGATTGTTTTCGACTGGGTATTGTTCCATTGGCATATTGTGACGTATTCATTCTGGTTTTGGATAGATTCGACGCGCGTGGAGGCCGATTTGAGGGGCAAAGGCGTCGCGAGCTAGAGATTTCGCCGGTTCGAGGTGAGTATTGTAAATGATATCCTGAGGGTTTGAAACCCCGGATTGCACACCGTAGTGCTATATTGAGGTGACTTGCACGCCGGATAGCGAGCGTGAGGTAGAGCACCGTTGAGGGATTGTGACTTTGTCCGTCCCGATTGATGATTTTTCCGCGTATTTGACTGAAACTTATTTGTTATTATTATGATTTGAGCTGATTGCCATATTTGGGCTTCGTACCAATTAACTGAACCCTTCGGGGATTTTTATCACTGTTTCCTCACTGTTTTGATGCATTATTTGAACTCAGTCCTGTTGATATCCACTGTTTTACAAACTCATCCAATTTTACTCAGATTTGAAACTTAAATGATATTTCTAAATGATATTTTGGGCTGAGCACTACTGTTATACAAATGCCCGAGGGGCTTGTGATGATTTTCGGATTGAGTGAGGCCGAGGGCCATATGTGAGGATATGCTGAGTGATATGAGGCCGAGGGCCTGAGATACATTTACATGCCACGAGGTGGCTTGAGTGACGTGAGGAGGCTATCAGGCCTTGTGAGTGATGTGAGGAGGTTTTCAGGCCTTGTGAGTGATGTGAGGAGGCTTTCAGGCCTTGTGAGTGATGTGAGGAGGCTTTCAGGCCTTATGAGTGATGTGAGAAGGCTTTCAGGCCTTATGTTGATATAGCGCTTAGGCCGTAAGGGGCTCCTCCGGAGTCTACACACCCACAGTGAGCGCGGGTACCCATTATGCTGAGTGATTGATACTGAACCCGAGGGGCTGATACGAGTGTTTTCTGAGAGTGAGCCCGAGGGGCTGATATGAGTGACTGTGAGGTAGCCCTAGAGGCTGGTACTGCTTTGAGATATTGCCCGAGGGGCGAGCTATTATGTGCTCATCTTGCATACTTACTTGTCTTTACTTGTTACACTGTGGTATTTGTGCCCGAGGGGCGGATTTCTATGCATATCGGCACTAATTGTTTTTTGAAATTATTTCGCAACTGTTGAAAAGACTATCTTCAAAGGAGGTTTGAACTGAGCCAAGATATTTCTAAAGATTTCACAGCTTCACTGTTTTCTCAAAGGATTGTACCCTGCTTCTATACAGCATGTTGGTTGCTTTACGTGATTTCTTACTGCTCAGTTGTTATTTACCTTTATTACTCACTGAGTTGGAGTACTCACTTTACTCCCTGCACCTCGTGTGCAGTTGCAGGTATTTATTTCACCCGGTAGCGGGTATTGGCAGTTTGGAGGCAGAGCTGTAGGAGTTAAGCGAGGTGACTGGCGTTCGCAGCACCGTTTCTTTCTATGTTATTCATTATTCCTGTTCAGTCTATTTCGAGACTTGTAAATGTAATTACATCCTTATAGATGCTCGTGACTTGTGACACCCCGGTTTGGGCTGTGTTTGGGTTGTACTTCTGCTAAGTAATGTTACTAAATCATCTTTAAAATTGTTCATTCCTGTTTTAGCTATTTTCGAAAAAGGCAAATTTGGGTTGGTTGGCTGGCCTTGTCCTCACGAGAGGCGCCATCACGACCGGAGCGGGGTTTGGGTCGTGACAAATTGTATATCCAATTATTTATATATAGAGAAGTAACTCAAAGTCAATCACAAAGGTTTAAATCCGTAATAGAAGTATAATTTAAGATATAAAAAAATTAAATTCTAAATTTTGCGTGTCTTGAAACTTTTATAGATTTGAGGAGTGTTACAACTACCGAAAGAGGTTTGGCTTCCATTTCAGCTACAATTGTTTTTCGTAGCTCATCCTCCTGAAATGTCTTAATTCTTTTGCTAGATATTTTGGAAGGAGATTTATCTCTTCCTCTTCCACCTGTCTTTGACACACGTCCCTTTGCCATTTTATCTGCACACACAAACAAGTAACGACCACCAACAAAATAAATAAATAATTTGTTCCTAACACATAAAAAAATAATACTATAAATATTTAAGTATTCTTTGGTGAAACATCTCAGTGAGATGTTTGAACCCTCATATAAGATGTTTCAAACATCTCATTAATCGCTAAAATAATCAATCATCTCATTGTGCTAATCAGGTATCTTTTGGTGAAACATCTCATGAATTGTTAAACATCCTTACAGATGTTTCAAACATCTTATATGAAGCTTCACTTAATGAGATGTTTCAAACACCCGGCTCAAAATATCATTAACCAAACCCAGATATATATTGTAATAACTTCACAACATACAGCAACAACAATAACAACACAAATATTTAACAATATCTTAAGATGTTTCAAACACTCAACTGACATGTTTGAAACATCCGGACAAAAAAGTATTTCACAAACCCAACTTAAATGGCATTGTAAAGAATAAAGTAAAGTGAGTAAGGATTAAATTTTCAGGACTTATGGAGGATATCCCAGAGCAAGCACATGCCTGCAAATTTAGGTTTTATCAATATGATAGAAGAAAAAAAACTTACCTTGATGATGGAATCTCGACTTCAAAACAAATTTGAACGGAATGGAGCCGATTTTTGAAGTCCTATAGTACTCTTGAGTTTGAAGATTGAATTTGAGAGAAAAGTTTGGGGGGAAATCGGGTGTTGTTTTGAAAAGAGAAGAAAGAGAAAATACGAAAAAGTTAGAAAATCTTGTATTAGAGAAGATGGTTTTTTTTTAGTATTTTAAATTTGACCCCAAAGTTTTTTTATTTCAAATTTGACCCAGACCACCCCTAATCCTTCTTAATTAGTCAATCTTTTGTTAATCAAAAAGGGTGTCCCAAATACTTATACAACACTTGAGATGTCTTTTTTAACACATTTTCCATGATTCTTGGAGAGAAAGAAACTTATTTCTTTGAGTTTAAAATTATTAGAGAAAAAGAACATTATTTCTTTGGATTTTCTATTTTTATACGTGCTTGGCTAATTTTTGTAAATCTATGATTAATGGCTAAAGGTTGCTAAGTTGGGACTTTTTTGGGATATTTTTGTAAGATTCCGTAAAATTAATAGCGTGAATTTTCCTTACACAATAAATTGAATTCACTAGATTAACAAAAAAAAAAATTAAATAGTGACCTAAGAAATCGTTTGTGCAAATGCCTTCATATGAACTATCCAATAGGCGTCAACAATTGACCAGACATTTAGAATAGAAGATAGGGAAATTTTCATAAAGTATTATTTTTTAGTGGTAATTAGCTATCTATAGATATCATTTGCTATATTACGGATTGTAGATACGCTTTCTGTTGTTATAAGATGTATTAGATGTATTTAAGCTATTGTATTAATGAATACAGTAGCAAAAATAGGCGTGAATCAGGGAAGTCCAGCTAATCAGTTGTTGTATTCGAGTGTATTCGACTGTATTCATGGCGTGAAACATGGGATTACAGCTGGACAGATTATTGTATTCGACTGTATTCACGGCGTGAAACAGGGGATTACACTGTTTTTAAACGGAAAGTGAATCAATTAACATAATAGAATCCTAATATAACTCAACAAACTCAATTATAACACACAAATTTTGTATTTTCTTGTATAAAAAAGATTCTCAACCGAAAAATACCCCAAAAATATAGCAATCTTCAGAGAAATTATATAATACATCTGAATACATAAATTATATTAATTAAAAAAAATATATGAATACATTCATGGCATATAGCGAGACAGTGAATCCAATAAAATACATAGAATACAGCGGAATACATTGAAATACAATGGAAAAAAAGACAGTGAATACAATGAAATACATGGAATACAGCGAGATACATTGAATTACAACGGAAAAAAAGAGAATGAATACAATGAAATACATGAAAATACAGCGTGATACATTAAAAATACATTGAAATATATTAACAGAAAATCAAGTTGCTCAGCCCCAAACTCCGTCGTCTTTGTTCAAGAACAAACCCTAATTTCCGGCGAATCCGTCGTCGAGCAAAAACCCTGAATCTTACCAAAAAGGCCCTTCGTATTCAATCAAGTGCCCTTCGTATTTTACGAAACCCAATTGGGAGCCCTTCGTAGCAGAAAATCAATAAGAAAAAGCCCTTCGTAACAGCCCCACCAAAAATTTTCGTGAATGAAGTGCCCTCCGTCAGTGCCCTTCGTAAGAGAAATTTTCACGAAACCCAATAAGGGAGCCCTTCGTAACAGAAAATCAAGTTATTGAAAATCAAGTTGCTTCTGACGGAGCCCTCAGTTGTGTTTTCAGGGAATGGGGGAAGAGAATGGCATGTATCAAAATAGAGAGAGAAAGAAAATAGTGTAACTGAATGGCGTATTTAGTGGCTTAGGGGTAGAGGTAACCAAAATTAGATTTTGCTATAAACATTAAAATGTATCTATAGAATATATTTTTTTTAAATGATATTTATTTAAAATAAATAAGGTGTTAACCTTTGCTATAGGAGATAAAAATTCCTAGAAGATAATCCCCGTGCTGATGGGCCCAAATGAAACTGTCCACGAAGTTTCAAAAGACAGACTCATAAAAAGCTTGACTTTTGGACCAAAAAAGAAAAAGTTTAGGAAATTTAACAAATTTATGCATTTGCTAACCAAAAAAATATGTAATTTTTTTTTTATCGGCTATTATTTTGGGAAGCGACTAAAAATATATATTTCTCAATAAAATACTACAAGTGACTTATCGATTAGAAAATTGCTTTGCTTTCATAAAGCTTTAATTTGGGCCAGAAGCCTTTTCACTTTAAGCTAAGCCCATTAGTAGGAATCCCACCAAAAATAAAAAGGAAAATGATATTGTATAGCCACTCTCAAAATAATAGCAAAAACATGTAAATTTTTTATATATTTATATATTCTATTCTATATGTTATATATAGAAATTGTATAAATTTTATACGCTTTTTCGGCTACCAAATATAAATAGTTTTTGACACGGGCTAAAAGTGTAAAAAGCCGATAACCAATTCCTTTCCCACATCATCAAACAAACCTACAATCTCTTGAAATTTATATAGACCTAAAGAAAAAAAAAAATCCAATAAAAAAAAAAGGACTTACATGAGCGATATTAATTAGTTGGGATTAAGTTTCAGTAATGTCAATGAGTTTAAAGGTGTAGCTAATTCAAGTGGTCCAGAAAACCTAGTTTAGCATTAATCTCAAAGCCTAACAATGCAATAAAGAAGTACGAAGGTAGAAATATCGCTCACTAGCCACTGTCCTGACCTTCAATTTACATAAATGAAAATAAGTTGTTTGAAAATCCAGATAATGTTTTTTTTTTAGAAAATAAGTTGTCTGCTTTTAAAGCTGAAAATAGAGGGTCCCCAATGTTTAGTCCCTTTCTCATTCCTCCTCCAACTGTATTTTGTGTTTTGTATTTAAAAATTATTAATTCGGAAATATGATTAGTAACAACTAAGGCTGTTGGTGGGCCGGTCTTGGACCGGGACCGGACCGGGCCCGCGGTCCTAACGGGCTAAACGGTCCCGGCGGGCCGGTCCTGGTGGGCCGGTCCCTTAATGGGTAATAAGCCCGTGACGGGCCGGTCTTGCTCGTGTAGCCCACGAGACCGGGACCGCTAAGCCCGGGACCGGCAGGCGGTCCTGGGCCGGTTCAACCGGGCCTAGCGGTCCTAACGGGCTCCAACGGCTAATTTTTAAAAAAAAAAATTTTTTTTTTTTAAAAAATAGCCAACGGTCAGATTTTAAAATCTAGCCGTTGGCCTTTAATTTTCAACCGTTTGGAATTTTAAAAAATAGCCATTTGGCCCCCAAACTTTATTTTAACCCCAAACTTTATATAATTACACTTTTCCCCAATTCTCAACTATAAATACCCCCTCATTCTTTCATTTTTACTCACCAATTCATCAATCTATCTCAATCTCTCTCAATCTCTCTCAATCTATATCTAATTTCTCTTCTATAATTGCTTATTTTATTATTGCAATTTCGTGAAAAATTGTGAAGTTGGTGAATTGAAGTATTCAAGTCTTCAAGTCTTTAACGATTTTCAATTTTCAAGAAGTTGTTCGGCAATTCGGTAAACTCGTTCCAACTCTTAAGTTTTAAGAATATATTTTTGTGTGTTTAGTTTGCATAATTGTAATTAATATGGCATTTTCTTTGAAAAAAATGTTTGGTGGTAAGGGAAAAGCAAAAATTGGTGAAAGTAGTCTCCAACCTACTACCCTTCCCCCGGCTCCCCGACCCAGACCTATTACCCGTCCTGCTGCTCCTATTATTCTTGATAGTGATAACCCTTGTTTTCAATTTTCCAATAGTGAATTTTGCCATAATGTTGCACAAGGTGAACAATTAAATGAAGAAGTTATGAATGCTCTTTATCCTAATCAATGTAGATTATGGTGTAACTTGTACTTTGGCATATCTTCTTTAGTTTTTTTTCCTTTTAATGGTGGTATTAGTACCTTGTTGTGCTCATTCCATTGGGGGGAAGAAGACTAAGAAAGATATGCCATTTTTGGTAATAAAAATTATAAAACATACCCTTGGCCTTGAATATCTCTTCGCAATATTTTTTTGTCTTTAACTTGCAATTATTTATAAGCTATAATATATATACATAACATACAATATATACTACAACAAATTATATAATGGAATATATATACATAACATACAATATATACTACAAGAAAATACATAAGGGAATATATATACATAACATACAATATATAGTACACTATACTAGTATACTATACTAGTATACTATATATATTATATTTAC
This sequence comes from Nicotiana attenuata, assembly GCF_001879085.1. NCBI lineage: Eukaryota > Viridiplantae > Streptophyta > Magnoliopsida > Solanales > Solanaceae > Nicotiana > Nicotiana attenuata. The sequence goes on from NW_017672019.1 coordinate 58,850, forward strand.
ATGAAGAAGTAGTACTATATATACTACAAAACAAGATTTTTCAAAATGAGGGCCCCACCCCCAATGACCACCAAC
>NW_017672019.1:61461-91179 GCF_001879085.1 Nicotiana attenuata
TTCTCTCAATCTCTCAATCTCCAATTTTCAAGACTTCAAGTCTCAATCTCAATTTTCAAGTTAAATCATGCCTCGTTCGGAAAGAGTGCGCTTATTTGTGTCGCAATACTATGAAGTGCTTGAAGAAAATGAAGAAGGCCAAATATTAAAGTGCAAGAACTGTGGAAGAGTCTTAAATTTTCGTTCAGGGTGTACCACAGGCATTTTAAGGAGGCATATAAAGTATTGTGTTGAGGGTATTTATCCGCAAATTCGTCTTTAAGATTTTTCAACAATTTGTGTTATTTTAAAATTATTAGACGTATTTATGCTTCATGTTGTACTTTGTTATTAATTTATTATGCATGCCAATTTAGTTTTACTATTGATTTGTTATTTTACATTTTCGTCAAACACTTTAATAATTAGATTTCTATATTATATATACCACATATATTTATATAGCCATGCATAAGAGCAATTTATATATATACATACACATACGGTTTACAAGAAATTGCCCTAAATAAAAAAAATTAAAAAAAAAAGCCCGGAAATAAAAAAAGCCCGTTAGGCCCGCTAAGCCCACGAGCCCGGCCCATTTAGCCCAGGACCATATGGGCTTAGGCCCGTCACGGGCTGGTCCTACCCGTTGAGCCCACGAAGCCCGGGACCGCGAAGCCCGGGACCGCCAGAGCCCGGGACCGCTAAGCCCGGGCCCGTTTAGCCCGGCCCGTTTAGCCCATTTAGGCCCGGGCCCGGGCCCACATACTAACAACAATAACAACAAACTAGTAAAAGTTCACAAGTGAAATTTGAGAACGGTAGAGTATATGCAGATCTTACCCCTAACCCGAAAGAATGATTAGTAACAAATAAAGATAATTCTTAATTTGTAAAAATAAAGCTTTTAAGGTGTTTTAGGGGATTATCATTATTCTTTTCCAAATATCAAATCCTAACACTCTGATTTTCTTTTTGTTTTTATCTTTTGAATAGGAGATAAAAATGTTAGATAAAAAGTTTTTTTTACTTTTAGCCCGCGTCAAAAACTATTTAGATTCGATAGTTGAAAAAGAGTATAAAATTTGTATAATGTTCGTATATACAACACAGTATATATATATATATATATATATATATATGTGTGTGTGTGTGTGTGTATGTATATACAAAAATTATATTTTTTCGGCTATTAGTTTGATCAGAACGGCTATACAGTGTCATTTTACCTATAAAAAAAATTGATGTACTATCAGTACACCTCTGCAATATTCTCAAAATTAGCCTTTACAACTTTGAGGATAACTCTTTATTTGTTTATTTGAACATGACATAAAGATGTTGACCTTCTATTATTTCTATGATTCGTGGAAACAAGGTTTTGACTAGAAAATTATTAAATCCCAGTCGAGTCTATCTTATTCCCATATCAACTCTTTCACGCAACTCCTAAGAATCATATCATGTTACGTAGTTGCAACATATTGATAATGATCTCACTACCTTCCTACTACATAAGTCACAAAAAAAAATTTAGGACACCTAAACTAAATAGATTAATACTAACGTAGTCAATGATAGAGGCATAATTTTCATTATAACGATTCAAAACAAACTAAGCATGTGAAGAAGTTAATAGAATTTAACATCCAGTATATATACGTAAAAAGAATTTTAACATCATATAAACAATGAAGCGAGGACATACGAACCTTGTTATGCCCTAGCTCAGCCCCTCAATAAATAAGTACTAAGGGGTCCTTTGGTATGATTGATCTGTAAAAAAAATCTTGAAATAAAATTTAGTACCGCCATATTTCTGTTTGATAACTAATCCTTGATTATTTTTGCTTATCCATCATACCAAATCACCCCGGGAGTATTGGATAAATTTGTCTATGGATTTAGTCAACCCCTAAACACAATTCCCGCATTATTTGGTGCAGCGCGATATATCTGAATTTTCTGAATTTGTCATCCTAAATATTGGAAAGTTAGTGTAAAGTCAAGGTGATTATATTAATGCTTGGCATGTAAATTAAAAAGACTTGACCAACAAACGTAGAATCTACTTTAATTTACATGTTGTTATGAACAATAAAAGAAGAAGAATAATATTGCAGAGAAAAGTAGAGAGAGAATTCTTATTGATTTTTGTGATGAATTATAATAGAATAGAACCCTCTATTTATAGGGAGATGGTGACTTAGCCACCAAGCAATGAACCCTAGAATCTCTCTATATATAGACATTCACCATAAATACAATTCTATTTATAATACTCCCCCTTGAATGTCTATTCAACAGATAACGTGCCTCGTTAAAACCTTAACTAAAATAAAACCCAGTGGAAAAAAATTCTAGAAAAGGAAAAAGAGTACACATATCTAACAATACGCCTTTTGGTTGCCTCGTTAAAAACCTTATAAGGAAAACCCAGTGGGACAAAAACTTGTAAGGGAAAAAGAGTACAACGCGTATTAACTCCCCCTCATGAGAGCATCACTTCACATCCTTAAGCATTTGCATTCCAATCTTGTGCACCATCTTCAAAAGATCTTTGGTAGATATTTGATAAACAAATCAGCCATATTAACTTGAATTAATATATTGCACCTTGAAATCATCATTCTTGATAGAGATGGATTGTCTTCATATGATCTTGTTGGAATAGTCAGTTCAATATCTTCACATAGAGGTGAAAACTCTTGCTATCATATTATCATGCATATAGTTATAGCAAGATACATTTGTGCACAAATTGCATTGAGGATGTAGTACTTCATGACCATGAATTCTATATGCTTTAAGCAATTTAAATCCTTCAGGGATTGTTAAGTCATATAAGCCAAATAAATAGACTTTAGATGCATATCAAGTTTTCATGTCATGCTAGACATATAAGATAGATAAACGTGATAGCACACACCATTGACTTTATACTTTTAAGTGTTTGAACTGCAGGTCCAAAACTACTTGTCTTTCATATGAAACCAAATTCTACTTGAATTGTTTCTCTAGACTTAAGATCCTCATATATATTTAGTGCTATAATCAATGTCGTCGACAAACATTTTATATCGGTTCCAACCTCCTTATTTTTCATAAAGACATAACATAGAGATCTCTTCATTCGTATATTCAGGTACCTGAATCTCTCATGAGATTTTATGAAGTGTTATGTCATGTGATCTTCTAGATCACTTGCCTCCTTTATTATGATCATTTTGATCATTTGCTCATCTTCTTTATCAAGAAGTTTATTTGAAACCGATTGTCTATACGCTTTAAGCTTACCATAGACTTTGTCCTTCTAGGACTTAATAGGAGCATTTGCAATGAGAATATAGTTACTTTCTTTGGGTCAGCAAATGCGTCTGGCATGCTTTGCAATAAATTGCACATGAATTATCCTTTTATGAACTTCAAGTTCATATTATTTTATTCGGGGATCTAGATGTATAAATGATAATTCATTCCATGTAACTTTTTCTCAACTGTTGTATCTTGTCTCCCCCTCATGTTAGAAAAACTAACTTGTTTCCTCAACTTTGAAAATCCATCTTTGTGCATTATGGTGTTAATGAAAATATACACCGCACATCAATAATAATAAGATGAAATTATTTGGTTCCTGACCCTGAACCACTTGTGAGGGGAGAAAATAATATACTTTCGTATATAACGTATATCAAACTGATATAGATAACTTTGTTCTCATAAGCAATAATTTAGCTATTAAGTGGAGGCACTCAATAAATCATTTTGCTAAACCAACTGTGATGTAAACCAACTTATCAAGAAGAACTATCTTGAAAAAAATCTGGAAATTATGCTCGAAATTAAATTATTGAGCAAGTTACCTCGCAAACACCATGTTGCGGGTTAATAATAATCGCACATGTAACCATCTCGTAGATGCATCTTATGTGGTATACATGGCAGGTGAATGGACCCATATTCACCTTTGATATTTCCAGCATTCATGGGATTCAATCCCAATTTTAGTTGGTATATTAATTAATGAAAACATGCAACATAAAAGAATTCGTAAAGAACTTTCTAGTTCTTTAACATTTACCCATGTGAATTCTCTATCATATTTGCACATCATACTTAAATTGATATGGCTAAACCAATTATGCCAACTGAATAAATTATCAATATTGATAAACTTCAGATTTACGCCATGACGTGTGCAATTATCAATAAACTCCAAGTTTATTATGATATGGGTTTTTATATCAATAAATATCCACTTTATTGCGGTATTCTTTTATTTGTGTAGTACAAACTGGAGAATAAAACGGGTAGCTTTTCACATACATATTACCCAGCTACAAGTTGTAGTAATAGAAGATATTAAATCTTTCCTTGATTTATAGTCTCAATATAATCAACCGCTTTCGCGTATACTTTGGAAACTAAATAAGTTTCTTTGAGACTTACTACAACACAATACCTTATTGGTAATCAATTGTGTTTCTCCAAAATAGTAATAATTGGCTCTTGCAGAGTTCTCAATTAATTTTGTAGTACCACATATTCATCAACACCCATATGGTGAATATCTCTTTTAAAGAGAAAGTTATACCATTATAGTTATGGTCAAAATTATATGCAAGATCTGTTTCTTGCATTACCGTTGACTTTTAATAATCACAATGCCAAAATATTTTGGCGCACAATAGGTACGTGACCAATGACCATTCATGCCATAATAATGACATTATTTTCTTATATCATCTCAAACCTCCTTCTAGAGGTGAGTGTGGTATATTCACTACCACTAGCACGTTCATATTCTTCCAAGAATGAATATGTATTCATAAATAAGATGTTGTCACATTCACATCATGAATGGACCACAATCATCTATATGTGCTTTATAAAATCTCATGTCAAATCGATGACAAATATTATTTTCACAAAATGGAGGATTATTTTGAGAATCCTTATTATTCTCATTATCACAATGATGACGATTATAATTTCGTCTATTGCCACGTCTATTGCCACGTCCACATCCATTGATACATTCATAGTGATAATTTTGTCTTCTTTCAGACTTATCACATACTGCTATCACATTGTCTTAAGGGAATGAGAATGGAGCAAATTCAATGGGACGAGTTTCCACTTTTTGTGCCCATAATCATACATGAATTTGATCATGGCAAGACATAGAAATTTTTACCACTTTAGGTGGTTATAATTTCTTACAAACTCCATTAGAGTTATAATCAAACTTTGTTGTCTTTGCTTGTATATAAAATCAAATTATAGAATTTGAAGAATTTAAAAGAGAAAAATAAAGTAAAATACTTACCTTAAATCCAGAATTTAATCATGAAGGAAGTTCATGGAATAATTGACAATCATTATGCTCAATCCCAAAGCTTCTACTCAATTGGTTAGAGTCTCGTGCTGATAACGTGTTATGAACAATAAAAGAAGAAGAAGAATATTGCAGGGAAAAGTAGAGAGAGAATTCTTATTGATTTTTGGGATGAATTACAATAGAATAGAACCCTCTATTTATAGGGAGATGGTGACTTAGCCACCAAGCAATGAACCCTAGAATCTCTCTAAATATAGACATTCACCATAAATACAATTCTATTTATAACACATGCGTAAGTTTCCTTCCTCCTCGATCGAAAAGTCCTACCAAGAAATAATGATATACCAATATGTCTATAGGAAAAAAAATGTTATCCTCTTACAAATATTCTTATATCACCTAATCTTAATGAACACTATTTTTCTACTTCTACCTTTCGTTCAATATGTGTATGTGACTTGTGAAAGAGAACGGGATAATACAGTAGTTTAGAATATATTACAATTTACAGTATGAGACGTGTTTAGTTGTGAGTAATAAAAACTCACTTTACAAGTTGAGTGTTAAACTTACTATTGGAGCATCTTAATTGGGGTTATACATAAAACATAAATAGTACTAGTAGGATCTTTTTTTCACTTTCCCTGAAAAGAATTTCTAAATTAATTAAGACCACAGTACTAGATTCCTTTTTAGCTGAGTCCAGCCAATTCAATTTAAATAGAATATGAACGGAATTAAATGCAAAAGTACCTTTGATCTTTTTGGATCAAATAGCAACATATTCATTCACATATGTGATTATCAATTTCTTTTTATATTCTTTTACTTCCAAAACAAAAAAAAAAAGCATCTCAACATATCTATCACATGGTTAGTCGTGGTGTTTGTTTCATAAAAATTGTGATTTTCTTTTAATATTTTGACGTAACTTTTAGCTTTTCAAGAAAATCTAATTGACAAACATGAAGCACTCCTGTCTAATTCTATTTGGTTTCAAAAGACTATAAAAGAAGTCATGAAAATTCTTTTCACACTTTTCTCTAATGAAATTAGTGGAAAAGAATGCACCTACGAGGGGAATTTTTAACCCCCTATTTAGACTTTTGGGCGCTTTATCTTTCTGAATCGAGACCCGACCTGATTCCTTTTTTTTTTGGTAAGACCCTATCCTCTTCCATTTCGACATCAAGATAATTGACGAAGGTGGTGTTTTGAACATTTTCGCTGAAGTCGAAAAGATAAATATCTACCGGGTAGGGTATGACCTACTGATTAATGAAGATGTGAAAATCTTAAAATTAGGATTCGCATCTGAAAACAGAAAAAGAACTAGGTAATATATTTAATCTGCTTAACACATTGGTGAATAAAGTACATAATAAATTATTAATACACGCACAAATTAATCCGAGTATTTCCGTTAAAAAAAATTAGTGGGAAAAGAATGATAAAGAAATGGAAGCTAGGTTTGAGATGTGGAAGTAGAGCCGTAAAGGTGTATACCAAAAGAGGAGTTCCATAAATATAGCAATTGCATTTCCAAAGAGGTGGACCCAATGATGAGGAGAAAATTTTCCACCTGTCCCTGGAAATTCTACTTGCTACGTTTTGTTAATGGTGATGTGATATAAATCCTATGTTTGGTTTTGTTGTATGTAATATTGTCATCTTCATATCATTTTTCCATGACAATAACATCTAACCAACATCTCCACGCTCGTCAACAACAGACTATTTTTTATTCCAACATTTTCCCCATATTTTTTAACCATTATCTTAAATGATTTTCTTGTCTTGTTTGGTAAAACCATTTAGTATGGGTCAGAATCCGATCTCACGGTAATTAACAGAGTTAATCTCGTCTTGAGCTAATCCATAATTAATAAGTGGTATGGCCACTTATTCATAACAGGATTCGACTCTTGTCCGATTTAATCTACAAGGGCACGGCCCATTCATTCCCCCATGGGGACGGAACCTCAGCGTGGCCACGGCCATTTATTGCCAGCTCACGAAGCTCACATATATAAATACTAAGAGTGGAAGCCCTAGAAAGGAGGCTGCTTCTTCACCACTATTGACAAGAGAGAGAGAGAAGAGAAAAACATACCCATCTAATGGGAAGTGAAAACACCATTGTAAGGCTCTGAACCTCTTCATAGAGAGGCAGACCAAACCAATATTATCAATAAAGGCTTTTAATGTTTCTCCCCCTAACCTTGAATACTTATTTTCATGTTCTTCGCTTGGTCCAATGGATTATTACGATTTGCTATGATTTTCCCGTGATTTATTTATATTGTTTTATACTCATAAGATATGTGATAACTTTTGAGCAAACAAATTGGCACCGTCTGTGGGGATTTCATAGCAAAATCGCGTAGTTCTTCCATGGACCAAAAGGAAAGAAACGCCGGAAAAGGAAGAACAACCCAGCTTAAACAAGTCAAAGCGGCATATCAGGCCGATGGAACTCGAAGATCTCAAATTGAGATCCAGTTCCTCTGTCTCTCATATATCGGATGGTGCAAACAAGAAGAAGAAGCCATCCCCCCTCTCTTTTGGGGAGAATCTTCGTAAGAGATCTCCTACATCCCTGATAAGGGCTCCAGCCGGAAACCAGCACGGAGGAATCTCGAATCGAGAATCGCCTCAAGACAGCCTATAAACCCTGGTTGGGAAGACAACGGATGAGCCGCTCAAGGTCTCGAATCCAAACCGAGCTTCAGCACTCAATACCCACAATATGGGACTCAAGCCATGAGCCTTCGTCATCAAGATCAACAAAGTTCAACAACAGTTGAACTGGGACTCAGGCCATGAGCCTTCGTCATCAAAGATCGACAAAGTTCAACAGCAGTTGAACTGGGACTCAGGCCATGAGCCTTCGTCATCAAAGATCGACAAAGTTCAACAGCAGTTGAACTGGGACTCAGGCCATGAGCCTTCGCCATCAAGATCGACAAAGTTCAACAACAGTTGAACTGGGACTCAGGCTATGCGCCTTCGCCAAAAAGTTCAACTACGGTTGAACCGGGACTCAGGCTATGCGCCTTCACCAAAAAGTTCAACTACGGTTGAACCAAGACAGGCTACGTGCCTTCACCAAAAAAGTTCAACTACGGTTGAACCAAGACAGGCTACGCGCCTTTGCCAAAAAGTTCAACTTCGGTTGAACCGGGACTCAAGCTATGTGCCTTCGCCACCAAATTTAACAAAGTCCAACCACGGTTGAACCAAGACTCGGGCTATGTGCCTTCGCCATTAAATCCAACGAGCTCGACCTCGCTCGAACTGCAAGGATGGACGCCTTCGTCCTCAACTTTAGCAAGTTCAACCACAGTTGAACCGAGACTCAGGCCAAACGCCTTCATCTGTGAAAGCAAAGTCCGACCTCCAACAAATCGGAGCGCAGGATAGGCACCCTCGCCATTCAAGTAAGTTCTCCCAACTCGAATTAAGATTCGGGCCACATAAAGTTCGGCCCCGGTCAAACTACGAGGCCGCGTTTTTTACCATCACGACCGGTAGTTCGACCGCGTCCGAACTGGGACTAAGGCTAAGCGCCACTATCGCCAAATAACGGCTAAGACTCGCCCGCACCGAGTTGAAAAACGCAAGGCCATCAACTATATTACTGGCTAAGGCCATCGCCGCCAACGGTCGACCTAGATTCGACTGCGGTGGGTAAACGACCCGACGACGGTCGAAGTTCGCCTTTATGACTAAGGCCGTCGATTCTATCACGACTAAAGTCGTCGATCTAAATTCGACTAGGNCATTATATGAAAGGCTACGACCATCTCCAAAATATGAAAGGCTACGGCCATCGCCATTATATGAAAGGCTACGGCCATCTCCAATATATGAAAGGCTACGGCCATCGCCATTATATGAAAGGCTACGGCTATCTCCAATATATGAAAGGCTACGGCCGTCTCTAATATATGAAAGGCTACGGCCATCCCCAATATATGAAAGGCTACGGCCATCTCTAATGTATGAAAGGCTCTCCAATATATGAAAGGCTACGGCCATCTCCAACGTGTAAACGGCTAAGGCCACCGCCATCAATAAGTCGACCCCCTTATTTGAGTTTTTTTAAAAAAATCACAATCGATGAAGTCCGCTCATCGAGCTCGGCCGAAACACGACCTCAATAAGCGGAGGGACTAACTGTATGGGTCAGAATCCGATCTCACGGTAATTAACGGAGTTAATCTCGTCTTGAGCTAATCCATAATTAATAAGTGGTATGGTCACTTATTCATAACAGGATTCGACTCTTGTCCGATTTAATCTACAAGGGCACGGCCCATTCATTCCCCCATGGGGACGGAACCTCAGCGTGGCCACGGCCATTTATTGCCAGCTCACGAAGCTCACATCTATAAATACTAAGAGTGGAAGCCCTAGAAAGGGGGCTGCTTCTTCACCACTATTGATAAGAGAGAGAGAGAGAGAGAAGAGAAAAACATACCCATCTTATGGGAAGTGAAAACACCATTGTATGGCTCTGAACCTCTTCATAGAGAGGCAGACCAAACCAATATTATCAATAAAGGCTTTTAATGTTTCTCCCCCTAACCTTGAGTACTTATTTTCATGTTCTTCGCTTGGTCCAATGGATTATTACAATTTGCTATGATTTTCCCGTGATTTATTTATATTGTTTTATACTTATAAGATATGTGATAACTTTTTAGCAAACAATGTTAATTATCTTAACCAAATGCAGCTTAAATTAGGAAACATATTTTAATTGGAATTTAAAAATAGCGGGGGAACCAAATATCTCTTGCTTTTGCATCTAGATATTTGTCTTTTCTTTAAATTAAATTAAATATGCACTTTACGGTATTTCTCACTTCTCAATATAGGGGATATCTTGAGATGTTTTGCTTTTTGGTATAGAGTAATTAAAATGCAAGTGGCCACCTTTCAAACCTTTTCTAATAAAAATCCGCGTGAGAGTTTCTATTTTGAATTGAGTTGTTTGTCCTGTGAGAGCAATGAAAGTGTATTGTCTGTCGTTGTTGTCCAACTATTTTTTGGTATACTTTCAGTCTTTCAGACTATTCAAGAACTGTTTTGTCATAGTTTGGGAAGTAAAGGAAAGGGTAACAAGGAATTGGAGTTATAACATGAAGGTAAAACAGAATCGAGTTACTCATGTGGGTCAACCCCGATTATGTCCAGTAATAAATAAATAAACATATTTAACTTGTTATATACGTACATAATATACTAGTAGTAAATGAAAAAAAGGAGAAAAACACATAATATGATTCTTGAGAAAAGTGAATTGCTCTTCTATGTTGTTCGTGAGAGCAATCTTCCTCTCTGTAACTTAGATAAGATATAGACTGCAAACTATTCATTATAATTCGTGTTTCTATGCATTATTTATTCAAATTTCACCAAATTCCTTCTCCTTTTATTCTTTCTCTTCTCTTAGGAACACTCTCACACGAGAGAAAAAACAAAATGTGCAATAGAACTTGCGACAAAGCATCAAACAACTTGAGCGAAGACATTTAACGTACCTTGCACTACGCCACAAGAGCAACAGTTAAACTTTTCTTAGGCTTGAAAAAGGTAAATTCACGAATTTTGTAAATGATGATGTTTGAGAAGAAAAGGAAACTATGCAATCGAAATCAACTAACTGAAGAGTTAATTTCACCCATGCCATTCTTCCAACCTACCTAATCTTTGAAATGGGCTGAGTTCCTAGGTTGGAATTAATTGAGACAAAAAAGCAAAACTCTTAGCTTTTCTATCAAAAAAGAGTCAAAGTTAGACCGAGTTCAACATTGAATTATTCGAGCGATGTTGTCTGGACTCGGGTACTTGATTACATATAGATATATATATTTTTAAAATTTTTATTTAACTTCGGGAAAAAGGAGAAGGGGAAGGGGCCAAAGAACTTAGGGGTCGTTTGGTTGCCGGTTAGAGTTATGCTGGGATAAGTAATGTAGGGATTAGTTATGCAGGTATTAGTTATGCAGAGATTATTTTTTTGAATGTTTGGTTTGTTGTATTAGAAATTGATATACATTATATAAATTTTAAAGTAAAATGCTTGTTTACAACTATACCCCTGACCTTCTTTTGCATTGTTTTTTCTCTCTTTCCATTTATGTAGGAAACAATTTAGTTAGGAACTTTGGGTGTTACTTTCACTTCTTCGTCATACTACTGAACTATGTGAAGTTTAGACATATTTGATTTTCACTTCTTAGTTTTGGTATTTCTATTTTCTAGTGGCTTCTCCAGTTTGCTTTTGCTAGTTTGTTCTTTAAAAATGAGAGAAGACAAGGTATATAGTTGGCAAGTGAAAGCAAGTAAAACCTGTTGACGGGTTGGCAGAGAAATAAGGAAGCCTTATGTGTAAAGTGATAGGGATAAATTTGTCATTTCAGTATTTTATCCATATATTAGTAATACATGTATTAGTTATTCCATCTTCTACCCCGCATAAAATAATACACAGATTGACTCATAACTTATACATGTATTATTTATGCATAATTGAAAAATGTCAACCAAACATGGTATTAGTTATGCAGAATTTTATACAAAATAACTATTGCCTACCAAACATGGCATAAGTTATGTTACCCCTTATACATGAATAACCTTTCTTCTAACCAGCTACCAAACGACCTCTTAGTGTACACCTAAAACTTCCGCCATACCATTAATAGACTGCAATGGTACTTAAAACATGGAGTATTTGGTATGGATGTGTGCGATTATTTGATTATCACGTTCATGTTACAATTACATCAATGCATACGGAAGTACGTTAAACCACACCAAGTTACTCCAAGTGAAATTAATTCCTAATAGGTCGATCCAATATGGGAATATTGCACATATCTAGAACAAAAGAGAAAATAAAGGGTTTGCTTTGTCATTTTCTTCTTTTTTTTATCCCTCTCTTTATACCAAATCTTTTCTATCCATAACCTTAGTATGCAGCCGCAGAAGGCACGGGAGCACTATTGGAATCATAACGGATAGACAAACAGGTAACAAAGTGAAAAAGGTTACCTTCACGAAAATGTCACCTTTTTTGCTTACGGAATACGAACTTTATACTATAAAGCTCACTCTGGGGAAAGGTAAATCCATCTGTGCCTTCTTTAAGTGAAAATTTGGAAATACAGAAAAATCCGGATAAAAAAATCACCAAATGTGTCGTAATAAAGGAACATATAATTAATATAGAAATAAATGCAACGAAAGCATAGCAATAATGAAACTCATTTTCCACTCAAAATTTACACAACATGGCACATAATCTTCTCAAGACGAACAGAAATAAGAGGTAATATTATAAACTCATATCCTACTACTTTTATTTTATTAGTTTGCTACTAAGTTTCATATGAAAGTTCAAGATATTCATATACCTTAATTGAACAGCTTCAAGAATTACACTGATGCTTGCGTAGTCTTGACAGGAAGAACGACCTTAGCAGCTTCTTGAGTTCTCATATCGGAGCTTACCACGGCTTGCGGCGGCATTACTTGGTACTGAGGTTGTTGTTGTGGTGGTGGAGCCATGACGCCACCTTGTGGAGGATAGTACATCTGTCTCCCTACTCCGCCGTCGTACGCCATCTGCGTGTACCCCCCTGCATCTGCTACTCCAACTCCCATTGTAGTTGCTGGTCTCACCATCCCATATCCTTCGGAATATCCAGCAACTTTAGGTCCTCCCTGAGATGGCAGAGTTGCTGGTACTGTCGGCACCGCTTGTGGTACACTAGGCATTACATTGTAAACGGGCTGATGATCCCTATAAGGCTCCTGCTGTGGCATCCTCTGAACGGCGTAGTAACCTTGACCCGGCGGTCCAGCCATTGGCCTCACAAATTGCGGGTGCTGGTGCTGGTGCTGGTGCGGGTGATATGCTCCAGCGGGTGCTTGAATCATGTAAACCGGCTGTTCCGTACCGAGACTGTTCGCCGGATGTACTCCTCCAGGGACTTGCTTTTCCTGCCAATATCCTACCTGTGCAGGTACTGTTCCTGGCACGGTTGCTGCAGGAGCTATTTTCTCCGGTACCTTTTGAACATAATAGTCATGACCTCCGGCGAAAGCCGCTGCCAGATTATCGTCGCTTTTCCGACGATACATATTTTGTTGCTCTTCCAGATGTAACCTCTGCAGATCCTGAATGTGTTTCTGGATCGGATCAGTCCCGATCATCCTATCATCCACAACATGAACCGGAATCTCCGGTTCCTTAACAACTTGCTCAACGTTCGGATCTCTCAACTTCACATGTGGCGGTACCATTCCTTTCTCCGAACCAAACAGAAAATCCGCGCTTCCAGCCGGCGATGCAACAGCTCCCGCCGCCGGAGACGCATGAATCGGGCCGGAATTCAACGCATCAACAAACCTCTCCTTCTCCGATTTCGAATCCTCAGAACCAAAACTCCGACTCTGAGGCACTCCACTTCCGACGCTCGACGGCGGATTCGCCGGAAATAGAAACAACCTCAACCTAGCTGGTTTAGGTGAAGCTCTATAAAGACGATCATACTCATGCATCATGTGTTCGAGATCATCATCATTAGTAACTGAAATCAAAGCATCAAGGTCCTCACCTGGAAGCTGATACTTAAACGACACAGTATCAGAATCACAAATAGCAGCAAGCTTAGAAATAATCAGAGGAAACTTAGTATTCCGATCAACGGAGAGTATTTTGGTTTCGCCGCCGATGTAAGCAAGCTGATTATCATGAGGCCTAGGGTGAATTTTACCGCCATAGCTGCACATGAATTTGACCTTGTAATTAGGGATTTGATTTGGATCTTCCCATGAGGCAGTGTTATCGAAATCGATTTCACGGGAACGGGGAGAGGAATCGCCGGATTCAGGGTAAGAGGTGTAGGAGTAGTTCTCCATCGGCGCAATTTAGCGGAGAGGGAGAATTTTTTGGGAGTTGGCAATAATAAGTGAGTGCAACTGTTTTGGGGGGGTCTTGATAAGTGAATCAGTCCATTTGATTTTGAGACTCTGAAAATGGAGGAGGCGTTGAAGAAGATTGGGGATTTTAACTTGCCTTAGGAGAGGGTTTTTTATTCTCACCCGTGACTTTATGGAAACTCTGTGCAACTTGGTGCGATTGAGTAGAAATTTACGCCAAGTAAATTATTAAACGTAAGCAACCATTTCATTAAATGTAAATTATCTAATTTTATTGTGTTTACCGGTTATTTTCTACTCATTCAATCTCAATAACACATTTTTATTAACGACTTAGTAAGTATCTCATAATGTTAATTCAAAATTAAAATAGAAAAGAATATTTGAAGTTATTTAGCTAGCGTGTGGACATAGATTTGGTTGATAGTTGATACTTTAAAAACATGAGTTTTTGAAGATAGTGAAAAATGGTTTTGAAAGTTGAAATTGCATTTGAACATTCATTTTATTAGAAAAGAATTTGAAGTTTTGTGAGTAAAAAATTTTAAAAATTTCAAAAACTTTTCTAGAGCTGTTTTTAAGATTTGAAGATATTGTTTTCAAAATCTGCCAAAAAATATAAACAAACAAAAATTTGGAAAAAAAACTCCCAAATTTTATGGCCAAACGGAAGCTTAGAAGTTAGAAGGGAGTAATTAAAAAATGAAATTAAATTTGACATTTGACACCATTTTATTTTTATACAGCATTATACTGTTAAGTTGAAGAATATAATTCATTATACTGTTAAGTTTTTAACTTCCATGTAATGTTTTTATCTAAAAAAAACTAATTTTTCAGCTAGTATTTACTCATTTATGTAATTTAGTTAATTTCACATCGTGAATATGAGTTGTCTATTATATCCTTTAATTTGTTTTAATGTTTCTAATTTCAATTTTCAACACATACTAGCGTATATTTTTTTTCCTGAGACTATATTGGAAATAGTATTGCTAGTCTGCCGTGTAGACCGTGGCACTCCACATTAAAGTTATGACATGATATATCATACCGTGTATCATCCAATACCAAGGGACAAATGATAATATTAACATATAGTGTAACACACTCAAATAACTATAGTACCTTTATATTGCAAAGAATTCAAACCAAAGACTAAAGTTGGACAAGAAAACTTTGATCTAATCATAAACTTAGAGGGTGTTTGGCTAAGCTTATAAGCTGGTCAAACTGACTTATAAGCATTTTTTTGGCTTATCTACGCGTTTGGTAAAATTAAAAGTGCTTATAAGTTAAGTGCTTATAAGCCAATAATAAGCCAAAAGTCATAAGTTGGTCTCCCCCAACTTATCAAATTTCAGCTTATAAGCAGTTTAAGTTTGACCAGAATATTTACTATTCTATCCCTAAAATACTTCTTTTTAAAATAAAACTCTTCGTATACCCAGTTCTTTAGCTGCATATTATTAATTTCAGCACTTTTATCCAAATTTGTAACTACTTATTTTTTAAATCAGTTTCAGCACTTAAAAATGCTTTTCAGCACCTAATGCTTATCAGCTACTCTAAATCAGCTAAGTCAAACAGGCTCTTAGTCCATCTAACTCTTTGTACCATAAGTGAAACAGTCGATAATAATTTTCCTTATCTGCATAAAAAACAACCTTGAAGTGGGCACGTTACATATTTATTTAGATTTACTTGGACCACAGCTTATATTTGATATTTGATATTTGATACGACCAATGTGATGGCTCCAATTCAAACTTTCTAACTTTTTGGCCCTAACTCAATATATGTACTAGCGTTCGTACATAATTTTGGTTGAAACACGAAAAAAAGAGTTTTTGAAGATGAGATGAAAAATAATTTTGAAAGTTGAAATTGAATTTGAACGTGCATTTTATTTGAAAAGAATTTGAAGTTTTGTGAGTAGAAAAACTCTAAAAACTACTCTAGAATTTTTTTTGGATTTAAAGATTTAGTTTTTACTATTTGCATTAAAATCTATAAACAAACAGATATTCAATTAAAAAAACTCCTAAAATTTATGGTCAAACAGGAGCGTGGTGTCTTTAAACGTATGTAATGCGAGGCAGTGCTCCTCCCAGATATATGTGTAGGTGTGCCTAGTTTAATGTCCATTTTCCGAATTAAAAGGTTTTGATCTTCATCTGAATTTGGTCCAATCATCAGAGACTATAAATAGCTTTAGGAAAAGTGGGACTATACATAAGTGACATTATGCTACTTGTTATCACAAGATTCGAAATTCAATTTGATATGTATGTTGGGAGTGCCAAAGGAAAGAAATTGCAACAATTTGGTTGTTTCTTTCTTTATGTCTTAATCACCCTATGGGAAAGAAATTGCATCTAAGTGTGACCTATCAATAATAAAGTGAATGAAAATTATGGGATATATGTGTTTCAAATCAAAGCAAAGACAAAAAAAATAGGTGATCTTTCTTTTATTCATCGAAGTGTTGGTCGAAATAGATAATAGATGAAATGGTTAAGGGCGTACACTAACTAGAATAAAACCTTTTTTAAATTAATCAATCCGCAATGACTCCAGGGGAGAATGATGATGGAGATGCATTCTGGCCTTCTCTTGTTCATCAACTCGAACCTCATTCTTCTGCCGTTGATGTTACGGAGTTGCCTCATTCTTCAGGCCAGGGAATCTGGGATGAAATGGTTAGGGTGTACACTAACTAGGATACAACCGTTGTAAAACAAAATTGAATACGGAAAAATTTGTCAATTGTGCTTTACCAACTAAGTTGAAAAAGTTGTATGTAGAGAAGAGGGAAAGCAAGTCACCAAAATCATGGACAAGTGACAACAGGGTAGTACGAGAGCCAATGGTATCAATTGAGATTTTGACTAATAAAAGCATTGTCTGCTACTGGGAATGTGTAAGCAAAGTAAAATTTTAAAAGCTAAACAGCCAAATAGGCAATGCCAAATGGAAGGAGAAGCTGGAAATAGATAAATTGCTGAAGTTGAATATAGCACCTGGCACATGGTTGTTTGATATCTTGTTCTACAGGAAAATGACCTCTGATATAAATGTGAATTGACATTACAAAATCATAGAATTAACTATCTACTTTTACTACTAGTATTATTTTCCACCTTTCCCTCATACTTTGCTCAATCACGAAGTCTCTGAATATTTTATATTTATGTGACTGCAACTTGAAATCCTATCATGCCATGCCATGATTGTTATCGGTATAAGTTTTATATTAGTACCGTTATTTATTAGAAGACATAATTATAATCTCAGTGTTCTTATAATCTCATTATTACAGTTATTTAATTATGCATTCCCTTCTCTCTTGTTCGTTATGTCAAAAAATAAATAGTACTCTATATTATAATTTCGATTTACCTCTGCTATTTGCAGATAATGCAACAATATTCAAAAAAAAAAAAAAAAAAAAACTCCTTCCCTTTTTTTTTTTTTTTTGAAAGGTTATAATTTTCTTGTAGGAGGGGCCGAACCCTCATCTTCTCAAGGATGAAAGTGTAGGTCATGACTTATTTTGAAATTTATGGCCGAAGACTTTTATGCTCATTTTGGTACGATGAAATGACCTGAAATGGAATGTCGATATTCAACATTTCATTTCCTTCTCATGTTCATATTTACAACATTTGCCTCCGAATCAAAATAGCGAAGCCGATGCCCTCGCAAACCTAGGGTGATCGGTCAAAGACAACGAACTCAATTCGGGTGCTGTCGTACATCTCATGAGGTTAGTGGTCGAAGAAGGCCACGCCGAGATAAACTCCATGAGCTTGACTTGGGATTGGAGAAACAAATACATAGAATATTTGAAGAACGGAAAACTTCCCTCAGATCCAAAGGAATCGAGGGCTCTGCGCACAAAGGCGGCCCAATTTAGCTTGTCCGAAGATGGAACCTTACTCAGGAGAGCGTTCGACGGTCTGTTAGCAATATGTCTGGGACCGGGAGATACCGAATATGTTTTGAGGGAAGTCTATGAAGGCACATGCGGGAACCACTCAGGCGCCGAATCATTGGTTCGAAAGGTAATGAGAGTCGGCTATTACTAGATCGATATGGAAAAAAGATGTAAAGGAGTTTGTGCAAAAATGTGATAAATGTCAAAGACATGCTCCGATGATTCATCAACCCGGAGAGCTGCTGCATTCGGTTTTATCGCCATGGTCGTTCATGAAGTGGGGGATGGACATCGTCGGCCCTCTTCCATCGGCACTAGATAAGGCTCAATTTGTTTTGTTTTTGACTGGCTATTTCTCTAAGTGGGTTGAAGCACAGGCATATCAGAAGAGTAGGGAGAAGGAAATCATCGACTTCATTTGGGACCACATCATATGTCAATTCGGAATACCATCCGAAATTGTATGTGACAACAGAAAATAGTTTATTGGCAGCAAAGTGACCAAATTTCTCGAAGACCACTAGTTCAAAAGGATCTTATCAACACCTTATCACCCTAGTGGAAATGGACAAGATGAATCGACCAACAAAACCATAATCCTAAACCTTAAGAAAAGGTTGACTGACGCCAAGGGGAGATGGAGAGAGATCCTGCCCGAAGTTCTTTGGGCGTACCGCACAACTTTGAAAACCAGTACTGGGGCCATTCCGTTCTTATTCGTTTATGGCACTGAAGCTTTAATACTGGTCGAAGTCGGGGAACTGAGCATCAGATTCCAATATGCAACGAAGGAATCGAATGACGAAGCCATGAATACAAGCCTGGAGCTATTGGATGAATGGCGTAAAACCGCCCTTATTCGTTTGGCTGCCTAAAAACAACGGGTCGAAAGGTATTACAATTGAAGGTCCAACCTTCGATATTTTAATGTCGAGGACTTGGTACTGAGGAAGGTCACGTTAAACACCCGAAATCCAAATGAAGGGAAATTGAGTCCAAACTGGGAAGGGCCGTACCAGATTCTCGAGATCACATGGAAAGGATCCTATAAGCTCGAAACGATGGACGGAGAAGAACTACCGAACAATTGGAACGTAACTCATCTCAAACAATATTACTGCTGAGGTACGACCCCATTTCAATTCTTTCTATTTTTTGACTAACACTTGCAGGTTATCGACAAGGAGCGGCACGAAGCCTTTAGGTCTGAAAGCATGCGTTGCACTCTTTTTCCCTTGAACCGTTTTTGTCTCAATCGGGCTTTTCCGGCAAGGTTTTTAGCGAGGCAACAGTGGATCGTGCTAACTTATAATTGAAGGCCGATCACGAATCAGTATCAAAGACTGTGTTTATAGTATCCGAGATTTCTCTACAATCAACCTCGAATACTAGGGGGGATTACCCTCGGATATTGAATTGTTCTAGCAAGGAAATTATTTCGAAATGAAAGGGTCTCAATAGGTAGGATATATTGTAAGGGCCAAACGGTCAAAACGAACCGCGCCCGCATAGATTGATCGAGCCCTGACATAAAACATGTACGCATGTGTGACTATTTTTGACAAGAATAAAGAGAAGTACTTTCCTTGCAACTATCTAATGTCTTGGAAAAATTTCCACTTTACGACCCTATACTTTCGATCTCTTAAGAAAACGGGCTCAAGGGCCGATTATAACCAGAGTTCGGATAATCACTCCCACACTCGGGTACTGCCATCCAAAAAATAAAACTCAAATAGATCGAATTATTGAGCTTCGGAGACAAAGACCTAATAGGCCACTCCCCGGTTTCTAAAGGCAATGGCCACCCCACTCGGGGGTCGTTATCTAGGGCAAGCATGGATAAAATAAAATGGGAAAACGAGACCAATGGGCAGATCCCGAACTAAAAGGCTACGGCCAATTAACACGACTTGGAGACATCCGAAACCCGTAACAAAAATAGGCCTTCAAAAAAGAAAAAATTTTCTTTCACAACCGGTTCTAAAAGGCTACCCTCGGCAGAATCTTAAACTTGAGATATTTTCGGGAGAAAACTTCGGTAACGTCGAACCCCGATAACGCCTTGACTCAGAAAGGCAATAAAGGCAAGGTCTTGTTCGAACCCTCGAACACAACCTTATTATTTCATGTTAAGGCATTCCAACCTTTATGAATACGAACGATAAAGCAAAGGAAAAGGTTTTAGAGCCTAAAAGGGTAGAAAGCGTTATATATATACATAATTGATCTTTTTACAAAGACCAGATCGGCCAAATACAAAATTCACAACGGCCAAAATGGCTTAAAAAAGACATAAAAGAAAGCAAATTACAAAGGCCTAAGGGCTACTTTTACTTCGAGTTCGAGAGATCATTCTCACTCGACTAGAATGCCTAAGGGCTACCTTATTTCGAGTTCAGGCAAAACCTCACTCGACTATTAAAGCCTAAGGGCGACTTTTATTTTCGAGTTTGAGAAACCACTCTCACTTGGCTATCAAGCTTAAGGGTTACCTTAATTCAAGTTCAAATAAATGATCTCACTTGGCATCCATTTATCGAGCCTAAAAACCTCCTCACTTCGAGTTCGAACGTTCGATCGAGGACTACCGATCAGAAATGGTCGAGGACAGTACTTACCGCGGTCCTTACTATCTCAAAGTTTCGAATGCAACACCATTATTTCATGCTAAGACACTTTGACCTTTGTATAAATTAACGAAATGCAACAGATTCGGAAACCATGGAAGGAAAAAAATTATACAAAAGCCTTTTTACAAGGGCCATGTGGCCCGATCAAGAATTCTTTAAAAAGGCCGAACGGCCTCAACATAAAAGCAAAATTACAAATCCTAAGCAGCATGGTCCTTATCAGAGGAAGCATCTTCGCTCTCGGAGTCTTCTCCACCAGATTCGCTCAAACTCTCAGAGTCTTCCTCAAGAAAAGCCAGTTTTCGAGCCCTTGTTTCTTCTGCTCTGGCAATCTCGATTTTAGCGGATATATCGGACCCCTGAGCATGGGTTCTCTCGAGGGCCTCCCTTCGAGCTTTCCACTTCGCATGATCCGCCATGCTCCTGGCATATGCCCGGGTAGCTTCGACATCGACCTTGTATTGGGTCGCATTAGCTTGGGCATTGATGTTGGCCACAGCCGCCTCAGATTTAGCCACCTCGAGCTATTTGGCCAAGTTGGCTAAATTGGACTGAAGCTCCTCAATTTTCTTTGCTTTTACCGTGGCCTTCTCTCTTGCGACTCGAAGCTGGACCTCGGCTGATTCCAGTTGTGGTTGGGCAGCTTCCCTTTTTTAGGCTAAGATGTCCATATTTTTCTTGAACTTCTCAGCCTCAGCTCGAATCGACTCTACTTGTTTCTACAGCCCCCAATTTGTTTGAGCCTCTGCTGGACCTGCAGAATAGTATAATTAGTTGTTACCTCCAGTTCGTCTTCACTATTTTGAAGCACTCAGAATACCTGCTCGGCCATCTCGGCATGCTCATCCCGAGCCTTCACCAAATCTGCCTGGAGCTTCTCACTGAGAAGCTTATAAGTGTCACTTCTCTCGGTGAGGTTCCGTACCTCAGACTCGCGCTCCTCTCGGATCCGAAAGAAAGCCTCATGATGCAACAGCGAAGCCTACAAAGCAAAGAATAAGGTGTTAGAATTTAATACAATTCCGAGTTTAAAAAGATAATGGAATGGCCCTTGAGGACACCCGATTCAGAGCATGTTGGGCCTCGTTGAACATGCAAGCAGCTCCCACCGCATTCATCACAGCTTGGTCTTCCTCACTCACCAAGCATCTCAGGCAGCTAGCAATCCCCACCGAGGAAGAGAAGATCTGGGCATCCTCCGGAACTGTGAGCACTATGTTGCGCCTACGATCGGGGTTAACACTTAGGGTCGAAAACCTCCACTAGTTTCAGGCTAGACCCAATAGCGCCCGGTGACGGTTCTTTCTTTGGAATTGGTAAGTCGCCAAACCCGGTGACATCTCCCAATGCAGCAAACTCCATCCCACCCAAGAAGCCGAGGATATCAACCGCCTCCTGAAGACCTTCGAAAGAGTGACCCTCAAATGTATTGGCCTCTCGAATAGTGTCGTACGAATATTTAGGAGATCCGGAGATATCAATCACTCCGAGATCGTCCCTTGGGACATCTTCAGGCGCTCGGGAAGCCTCACCCTCGGTCTCTTTCTCGACCATCTCGGCGTGGAATGGAGCAGCCTCAACTTTTTCCGGTTCGGGAACCTCGGCCGGTGCTCCCTCGTTAATCTCCTCTGATACCGAGGACTTTTGTATCAAAGCACCAACCCGTACACGGGCTATCAGGTCGGATCCTTCTTCCTCTTCGGACTCGTCGCTTAGTTGACGGATTGAGTCTGGATTCATAGCATCAGCGTCCCCTTAGGCTTACGGGGCCTCCTCGCCGGTCTTTTCTTTTCCGGGCTCGGAGAGGTCGGAGCCCCTTTTCTTTACTTCTCTTTGGCCTGCTTCGTGGCAAGTGGAGGGGGAAGTGCCTCTTCTTCAGCAGATGGGGGCCTCATTGCTACATCCTACCCTAGGCCTACAAAGGAAGAAAGACGAGTAAGCTCGATACGAGACCCGACTGATAACCGTTCTAAGAAAGAAAATTACCGTGGTTACGGGCCTCCCATTGACCCTTTGATAACCCCGTCCAAGCATGCTCGGAGTATAAGTTCTGCGACACTGAGCCCTCGACCCATTGCCTTAGATCGGGGATTACTTCCGGCACATGGGCCACAACTGCAACGTAAAAAACATAGATGAGGAAAGAAGATGAGAAGTAAAACGAAAAAGTTAGACATTCAAGGCGAACTAATACTTACGATTCATTTTCCATTTCTCAGGAAACGGCATGTCTTCAGCAAGGATTAAGTCCGAAGTCCTTACTCGGACAAATCGGCCCATCCAACCCCGGTCTCGAGTCTCGTCTATGCTCGAGAATGGGGGCTTGGTGGCTCAGCGGTAAAGCTTGATCAATCCTCCCCGATAAAGCCGGGGACTGTAGAGACGCGTAAGGTGATCGAGGGTAAAAGGATACCCCTCTATCTTGTTTACAAAAAATTGGAGGAGGATCACTATCCTCCAGAAAGACGGATGGATCTGGCCAAGGGTCACATCGTACCTCTTGCAGAAGGCAACGATGATGGGGTCTAAATGAACAATCGTGAAAGGGTAAGATTAAACACTTAGGAACCCTTCCACATGGGTGGTGATCGATTCCTTAGGCAACGTCACCACCACGTGTTTGTCGACCTAGTTGTAGTCCTTTTTAACTTGGTCGAGGAGATCGTTGGTAATTGTGCATATGTACCTCAAGACCGGTTCGTATCGACCCGGTACCGAGGCTATATTCTCTACCTTAAAATTAGCAGCAGTGGGGCACTTTGTCGGAACGAAGTCCTCCAGGGGAGGTTCCACCGCAGCTCCATCACTGGCGGGCCTTGATGAAGAAGCGACTTCCTTTTGCGGAACAATTTTTGAGGTGTTAGCCATTTAATTTTTATGGATGAAGAAGAATGGGAACTGGAAAGGAGCACTTGGTATTTTGTGATGAAACAGGGGAAGAAACACCAAGATCTGAAAGAGCAAAGCTCTGAGGAAAGCGAAGGATTAGAGTGAAGAAGATATAAAAATAAAGTTTGGGCAAAAAAGAAAGATACATTTATAGGTTTAGGATGACGGTTCAAATTCGGTAATGGCCGACCGTCGACTGCCACACTTAAATGCCTGTGAAACTGTACCGACTAGACGTTTTGGTGTTTTGGTTACCTCAGCTGCTTACGTCATGATGTATCGAGGTAAAGATCGAGGGCTCAAATCGTTTCTTGTCATTACTCTCCAAAAAATGAGGAGACTATCTATATATGGTCAAAATCGGGCTTGCCCTTTTTGTATGAATAGCCGAGACCGGGCGTGGCAGGTCAGGGTTCGACCCCATGTCAGACCGGACTGTGACACGAAGTTAGGTTGCCGAGCTCGATACCCAGATACCGATTAAGATCTAGACCAACCAAAACCAAGATAGATCAAGATTGAGATCGGCCAAGATCGAGACCGAATAAGATGGAGATCGAGGGAAGCTTACTGGGTCGAATAACGGAAAGACAAAATATCCGCAATCAGGCAAGGATCACGGCACAAATCCCGGCATGTATCAAGAAGAGGCCGATTAATCAGCTAATCATGGGATTTCTTACTATATTTAGGATTGTATTAAGGGTAGGACTCCCCTACTATATAAAGGAGGTCTGATCATTTGTAAAGCAGATCATATTCACGCAATACAAAGCAATATACTACCTTTCTCTTAATCTCTCAATATTTTGTTACTTTGATCAGATTTTCCAGTGAAACACTTGTTTGATTCGAGGGCGGCCTAGCTCGAGGATCAAAGCTATACATTTCCTTTGGTTTGCTTTATTTCTATTTGCAGTTAATATCAATATCAATTTGTATTTTTTCTCAATTTGTGCCAAAGTAAAATCACTTGTCCTTAAAACCACAATATAAATTCGATTTTTATCCGTTTTTAGGGTAAACAAACTTTTAGGCATAAAAAAAGAACTTCCAATACCATCTAGCAACAATCATGTACAATGTTCATATATAGCCGAAATTATACAGTTCGCAACTGCTGCTATCAAGATTACACTCATTGCAATTTCCTTCTTCTGTTTTTCTATCACAAGCATGGATTTCCTATCTTCATTAGTGGAAGAAAATTTATCATTTGTTTGACTTTGGAGTTTGGACTTTGAACATGTTTCTCTTCTCGTAATAGTACTTTGGATAGTGCGCACATGAATAAGGAAAAAGAAGAAGAAAGAAAAGGTAAAAAACCTATGGTCAAAGCAAAAGAGATTGTTTATTGGGATTGGAAATATTTTAAATCTACTTTAAGATTTTTACCATTAAATATATTTTACTTCTAAAATTGTGAATTCAAATATAATATAGTAATTAGTAATAACTACCACTCATTCTTAAACAAGTTGGAATCCGCAATTCAGGTGGAAATGCAACAAGGTATTAATCCAAATCTCTAACCAACAAGAGTTGTGGTGGAGTGGTAAGTACTCCTTCATCCGTAACCAGAGATCTCGAGTTTGAGCCCTTGGGTATGGAGTCGCCTTTGTTAGAGAGCGCTTTACCCCTAATGTGGGACTTCCCGGCGTGAATCCGGATTTAGTCGGGCCCCAATGTGGATACCGGACACCGGATGGGAAACCAAAAAAATCCAATCTCTATATTTCCCTTTTTTTTTAAAAGAAAAACTTAGGTCAACGGCATAAACTAATTGGAGGTCATTTTTGAGTTAGACATCCTTGGAATTGGGACTTGGTGGAAAGTGGATTAGTAGCTTTTGACAACTTTGTGGTCTCATGAGCCGAAGAATGCATGGTTTGCACTTTGCTTCAAACTCCTCCTTTGATTTGTTTTGTCGGCCAATTCTGAGTTATTGCAATTAAATTTGATTAATCCAATAACGTGTCACTCTCTTGATACTCTTTTACTAGTAAACATTTGCATAAATACGATCACTTTTGCACCCCTAAAAATTGAATACAAATAGCTATCCTTTTTGTAGAGTTGTAGACTTGAAGTGTTTTGTGGTCCCTTTTTCCTTAATTAGTCTCTCACACCTTGTGACTAACATAAACCTGTGTGGTTTAATTAAGGACAGTGTAATACCTTCATTTTGAATTTTTATGAATCCCCTCTCCAAAACCTTATACTCCCTCCGTCCACTTTTACTTGGCACGTTTTGACTTTTTACGCCCCTTAAGAAATAATAAATGAAGTGCATATTTTACCATGATACTTATATTAATTGATGCATATTTTATTGGATTTGATAAAATAATTTGAAATGAGTAATAAATACGATAGGTATAACAGGAAAAAAAATATATTCTCTTTATATGCGTAAAGTGACAAATAAAAATAAAAATTTATTTTTAGTATACATGCCAAGTAAAAAGTGAACGGAGGGAGTAAGTAAATTAGGGGTAAATATGGGGGAAGTACACAAATAGTCATTTTTAGGGTTGCTATTTAGAAATTAGTCATACTTATTTTGTCATTAAAGTTTAAGCTAAAAGTTTAACTTCAACACTTTGTGTCCTGAAAATTTGAACTAAAAAACAGAAATTCAGTACGCACTGACTAATTTTTAGTTAGCAGCCCTCTAGAGTGACTACCCGATGTAATTTCTACGTAAATCAAGAAGTATGTTTTCAAAAGAAAAAGATGAGAGGTGATAGGATGTTTTATATATATATATATATATATATATATAATTAAACAGTTGCATCGAGGCTATTTCTTAAATACGTTGTTGCATCAAGGCTATTCATTAAAACAAACTTCTAGTCATCATTATTACATCAAGGCAACTTCTTAAAAATGTAAAAAGGACGATTGTTCTATTTTTTTTCTTTCAGAAAAGAAACTTTTTAGAATTTAGAAGTTAAGT
Source organism: Nicotiana attenuata (assembly GCF_001879085.1). Taxonomy (NCBI): domain Eukaryota; kingdom Viridiplantae; phylum Streptophyta; class Magnoliopsida; order Solanales; family Solanaceae; genus Nicotiana; species Nicotiana attenuata. The sequence goes on from NW_017672019.1 coordinate 88,170, forward strand.
AGTATTAGTGAAAAAACACAACGGTGAAAATTCTAAAATATAATGTTTTGTCCAAACAGCTAATTTCAGGAAAGAATCATCATTGGCATGTGCAAAGCTGAAGAGAAATGTTTAAAAATTGTTACGAACAATTAAGATTAAAAAATGTTACTTTTTAAATAACGGTGATCTATTCAACGTAACTGGCATGTGAGAAGTAGTACGTAAAATGGAAAGCTTTAATACCGCATTCAATATAAGAATATAATAGTATATACTATATTACTATAGTAAAAGATCATCAAGCACAAGAACCAGTGGGAATGTACTACTACCATGATCCGAAACAGTATCATTACATTTCATTTCCTTTAATTTACAGGAGAGTCCGTTATTAACAAAGGATCTGTCTAAATTAATGTAAAAAAATTATTATTATTTTCATTTGTTTATTTTGTTGGGGGTGGCAATCCAAGTATCCAACTGTCCAAGTAAAGTATACGTAAGACAGCCGTAAAGCTCGTATATTCTAACTGTTAATTACCTGTAATTAGTAGAATACAACTTTCAAAAACCATTCTTCCTCTCATCTTCTTGAAGAACTCATTTTTTTAAACTTTAACCAAGTATATGTTCAAACGCTAGCTAAAAGTATATTCATATTGATAAACCCTATAATAAAATGTTTAATTAGGGTTATAAATAAGATTGTTTTCCTACCAGAATAAGGAGTAATAATTATAACAAAGTATAAAGAACGTAACGCTTATACATATGATTCAAATTAAATATTTTTGCTTGAACTACTGAATACATATATTATACTCGTCTTTGGGTTGGACAGTAATAAACAAGCACACATGGTTTTCTTGCTGGCAACTGATCAAATGGGAAAAAGGGAAGAAAGAAAGAGGAAATGCAAGCAAAGTATCAAAAGTACATGCCGGCGTGTGGACGTGAATAGGGAAAAGGGAACAATCATTAAATAGCGGCCAAGTTGATTATATCGTACACCATTCTCGGCGATAATATCGATTTCCAGGCAGAACATGCTTCCCCTCATTAACACATTTCTCCTCATCTATCATCATCATTCATCACCCTCACTCTTGGTGGGCGTTTGGACATAAGAATTGTAAAATGAGAAATTTTCATAAAGCACTATCTTTTAGTAGTAATTGGTCATCTATAGATACCATTTGCTATATTATGGATTATAGATACCTTTTATGTGGTTATAAGATGTATTTGATGTATTTAAGCTATTGTATTCATGAATACAGTAGCAAAAATAGGCGTGAATCAGGGAAGTCCAGCTAATCAGTTGTTGTATTCGAGTGTATTCGACTGTATTCATGGAGTAAAACATGGGATTATAGCTGGACAGATTATTGTATTCGACTGTATTCGACTGTATTCACGGCACGAAATAGAGGATTACGCTGTTTTTAAAACGGAAAGTGAATCAATTAACATAATAGACTCCTAATATAACTGATCACGCCCAACTATGCCTTATAAAAAGGACAATGCGGTCGCTGCAAATATAATCCGGTTTACAAGTCCGGAGTCGATATCCCACAGAGAGTTAACCTATCAGTTGCAACCTTCAGACCCACCAAGTCTTCAGAATCAGCTTCCCAAATATTTAAATTCTCAATTGAGTGTTCTTTACTAACTAACTTTCAAGTAACTACAATGCTATAACTAATAAAAAGGGTTGTAAACAATTATGAGAAAAAAGCTAAGGCAATGATTTCCCCTATTGATGGAATCCCTTCTGTTTATGCTCATACAAATTTACCCACACACCTCTATCAATCATGAACACTAATCTTACCGCAAATCTCTCCCGAGTAATCACAGTAATCTACTATTGCACTCTCCCGAGATACACTAGCTTGCTTTATTTAGCACAATTCACTTTAGATTGCACCCAAGGCTTCGTTATTCCTAATCCCGCCTTTAAACCCGCAATTATAGATTCCTCTAATAATCTAGGAGTGGTGTTGTTCAACAAAACCCTAAATATGCACTCTTTTCCAAGTTATGCACACTAAATAGGCACAGCTAATTGAGGATCCTGTCAATTAACTACAACGAACACGAAGTTGAACAAATAAAGATTAAACTAGCAATTTGTATTCACATAAACAAGAAGTTCATCACCCAATAGGTTCCATCAAAGCCTTAGACAAGAAATTTAGCTACTCATAGTTATGGGAGAATAAACTAAACTTGAATTCATCATAAAATCAAAAGAAAAGAAGAAAGATGTTTAGAGTACTTTCTCACAATTGTTCTCCTTGCTAAGAAACCTAAAAAATCAATACATGCCTCTCTTGGGCGAAGTCTAGTGTTTAAAATAGGGTTTAGGTCTAAAAATCCCGTGTTTTACACTTTGGTCCCCGAAGTTTCTGTGTCCACCGCGGTTCTACCGCGATCGCGGTAGAACCGCGGTAAAATACCCTCGCGGATCTTCAATTATTCAGAGACTACCTTCCACCGCGGTTTCACCGCGGTCGCGGTGGAACCGCGGTGGACCCTGTACCCGGGCAATTTGGCCTGTTTTGAATGGGTCACTTGGGAAATGCAACAATTAGCCTTTTTTTTCATCAATAGTTGACTCCAAACTGCTCCTTAGCCTTCCTTACACCTATATCACCTGCAAATCATGAAAAGTACCAATAAGAGCATTTTGTTGTCATTTTTCCACATTAAAGTTCACAAGAAGGTGGTTATTCGGTGCGTGATTATAGTCAAATTCACCTATTATTAACACCCCACACTTAAACCTTTGCTCGTCCTCGAGCAAACTAAACCACACTCCTATACCTAACTGTGCAATGTATTACCCCAATTTATGTCACACCTGATAGCATCAAAGACCGACCATAAGCAGTACACAATCATAACTCAAATGCAGACTCTCATGCCATGACACACTTGCACTCACCCTACTTACTCTAAGTGAAATGAAGATTCACTTTTTCTTCCTGAGTCACATGCCCTCACATAAACCACGATTTGA
>NW_017672019.1:95578-109410 GCF_001879085.1 Nicotiana attenuata
AAGAGGAGATTCTCTCTCCATTCACAAACCTCCCTCTCTCTCTCTCTTCTTCTTCTTCTTCTTCTTCTTCAACACCCTCCATCCCACCCACACTCCAATTATTTCTTCGCCTCTTCATGCTCAAAGTAAGTTCTCTCTCCTCTTCTCTCTAATTTCTTTATTTTCCTAAGTAGTGTAAATTTTTAATTTTTGTAATATAGTTAAAACCCTAGTTAGGATTAGTCTAGGTTTTGCTTTCTTTTATGATTATTATGGGTATAGTTTTGTAGTTTGATGTTGGGGGGGGGGGGTTGTTAGTGTCAAACAAATGGTTGGGTCTCAATTAAGATTATAATTGTAAAATTGTTTTGGTATTTGGGGACCATAAACTAATTTTAATGGTGAATATTGATTTTGGGGTCATGTTGTTACCCGTGAATGATGGCAACGATGTTGTATATTGGTGGGGGTGTGCTACGGGCCGGACTTAGGAATTGTAATTATCCCGGTTGGTTGTTGTTGTAGGGTGAATTGTGGTTTAGAATGATTGTGTTGTAGTTTTGTTTAGTATAGGTTACTTGTTGGAAAGTGATGTTATCTCTTGTGGTGTTGTATATTGGAGGTAATATTGACTGGAATAAGTTTGGGGTGTCTGTTGCTGGATAGTGGTACTGAAAAGGCGGAGCCTGTTGTAGGTTGTATAGCTGTTGTCATTGGGTGGTGAAGTCTTGAGTAAACCACCTTAATGGCTTTAGCTCATGTAATGGAATGCTGGTTTGTTAACTGTTTTCAGGATTAAATGGCTTCCAAAAAGGCACAGGCGCTCTGGCGGTCCTTTCTCACGCACCTACTTTATGATGAATCTAGATTCCAATCGGAAACATGCTGAGGATGACTTCCGTACCAAAGCTAATAAACTTCATTCAGGAAAATCCCGATTGATCGGCTGCGCTCCGAGCTGAAAGTGTGGAGATGTATGAAGAGATCCGGAGGCGGGAAATGGAGTTCCTCTTTTGCTGACCCTGCACACTGTGCAACAAAGATGTTGGTTCCGTGAATTTTATGCATAACTGCCCATTAAAATTTGGGTAGGGAGTTGATTGTGGCGGGTAACGGTGGTCAGGCGCAGATTGATACAATCGCCGGGTGTTGAGTGTTGCCTCCATTTACCGGCGATGTTGACTTACTATCACATGACAGGCTTGGGGTGACATGGATGTTATGAGGATGTTGCTTTGTACGGAGGGGAGACCTATTTGGCTAAAGGAAGATATAACTCTCAACTCTAGGCTCCTTCACTCACCTCGCTAAGTGTTGGTTGACGATTATCTGTTAGCAGGTTCTGCCTTCTTAGCAAACCGGACGTGAACTCAACAGGGCATTGTAACTTGGTGCTTTATGACAGCGAAATGATTTCGATGCGCACGGATATGGCGATTGATGGTCTACAGGCCCGAATGATGTCTAAGGAGTCTATTTTCTTCCTTGGTCACCCACACTATGACTTGGATGAGGAAATCACTCCGACCAACAGCTGATGTGATTTGCTCACCTAAAAGCAAGCTTTCAAAGCTTCCAGTATCCGAGTGGGCAGAGAGCAACGCACTACATTGGATTTGAATGATGAGGAGGATGCTCGTACCCTACTGGCACCATCATAGGTCGGTCTTTCGACATGTGCTGTCCCGTCTTGGCGCTCTCATGCTGGGACAAACCTAACTTCGGTACAGTCCTCTCGGGCTAATGTTGCGCTCTTTGGAAGGAAGAGGTTGCGGATCTTCGCACCTCGGTGGATGGTCCTACACACCCCAAGGCTGACGGGCCATGTCTACACGGCAAGCCATATAGATCTAGAACAAGTTTTGGCTTGGCTGCGTGCATTGGGAAGGGACTGCATGTCGATCCAGTACCGTCCCGCGTCAGATTGAGTTCAGGGAAGTTTTCTACCTTCTTGTTATTTACTGTATTCTGATGAATGAGGACATCCATAATTTATAGTGTGGGGTGGGAGACTTGTCTTGGTAGTTGTATCTGTAGTGTAATATAGACTTGAGTCTATGTTGTAACTTAGAGTGATTTGTGTTGTATAATTGACTGTACTCACATTTAGAAGTACTGACTTCTGTTCGACAGGATCTCTCGAGGGTCATAGTCGAATCTAAAAAAAAAAAAAAAAAAAGAACAAAATGTAGAGGACTCTTCTGAGGACGGACCACTTGGACAGTATCTTGAGGAAGTAGTCCATGTAGGATTTTTATTTTTTTATTTTCTTCTTTTAGCGTAGTGTAGTACCTCCCTTGGTTTTTTTTGACCACGTTCTTTTCCAAGGGTTTTTCTTGAACGGGTTAGGTAGATTTTTCTTTTTTTGAAAGTTTAAGAATAAATGGGTGAAGTCAGAATGTAACCTCAATGTGTACGCTTCATAGAAAAGAACTTGAGTGTGTGACATCTAAGCTTGTTTGTAGACTCATATATATGCCTTATTTTGGCACATCTTGTCTTGCCTGAACACTCGTATGATTGTGTGGATGAACTGATTCGGAATGAGTTACATTGCTAAGTGTGTGTGAGATGTTACTTGCATCTAATGTTTGCCGGTATGATACCTAGAACTTGCCTGTGTTGTTTGCAAAGCGAAATGAAGTCGTTTAGTTTTAGAGATGATTGAGGCATTTCTTTGTTTAACCCTTTATTGCTTGAAAATCCACCTGTGCATCATACCATTGTTAACCCCTTTGAGCCTGAACCTTTTCTTTGATAACCTATAATGATCTAAATTGTGGTGTTTAAATACGCTAATTGAATTCTTCCTCCTAGAAGCACTTGAAGCACTAAAGTATATACAAAAGTCAAGTGTGGGGTGGGGAGAAAAGAAAGAAAAAAAAAAAGAGAAAAGGGGAAAATCAAGAATGAAGTCTGATTAGTGAACTGGCATTTTAAATAAATCTGAAAAAAAAAGGAAGTGTGTATAAAGGAAAAAGTAGCCAGTTGCACCAAACGGGAAATGGGGTGACGCAAGTAAAAACAAAATATGGAGAAACAAGTGGTTGATCATGAAATCAATAATAAAAGGAAGTGTTTGTATTAAAAGTGCTTAGGGAGGTTAGTCACATAATCCAAATATATCCTACCCGTCCCTCAGCTTACATTACAACCTATAAAGACCTCTTGATCTTTGACTGAATGACTCGATTAGTGGAGTATTACACTAGGGGCAAGCTTATAGGTGTATCTGTGTGGCATGTGAATGCTCTTTGCTGAGAAGTGAGCGAATTCTTTCTATATATGGTCTTGTTGTTGAATTTCATGTGTGTGGAACTACCTCTATGGCTTGGGCAATCATCACCTCATGAGCTAGCTTTTGGGGTTGAGTTAGGCCCAATGTCCATATCCTTCATTATATGCTGGTAGAAAATGGAGATAACTTCTAGTGCTAGTGAAATTAACTCTTTTTTCTTTCTTTCTAATAATAATATTAGACCGAAACGGGCTCAAAACGGAGTGACATGGATATGGAGGATTCATATAACTGATCTCAACTTGCTTGCGATTGATGCTTAATTGTTATTGTTGTTGTTGTTGTTGTTGTTATTGTTGTTGTATATTGTATGTTTAGTATACATAATTTTTTTTCTTGGAGTAGGAAGATACCGTTTCCTTTAGGATATGTCATTCCATTGAGATGGCTCTGCTTGGCTATCTTACTTTACTCCGTGTTGTCTCTCTTCTTTTTTCTATTAGTTGGTGGATCTTATAAACTTCTTGCCAGCAAAAGTTCTTGAGCTAATAGCTATCCTATATATCTGAGGCTAAGGTTTTTACCACTTAGATTTCACTCCTTGAGCATGACATTATTGTTGATAAACTAATGCTCAGCTGATTTTCTGACATGTAACTGGAAAGAAGCATAACACTGTGGGCATTCCATGATTTTGTTGAAGTTGGAATTCAGGAATTATTAAGGTGCTTTTCTAATGTTACTGACTTATTTAGTATGTATATGAATTTAGATCCAGAGCCTGGTGTTGTTTGCTTAGAAGAAGATGTAAAACCTGAAGAACGGATTGATTTAGCCTTGAAGTGTCTTCCACATTATGATCCTTCTAGCAGTTGGAATTCTGGTTCAGGAGAACCGTTCCCATTCCGCTACTGGAAAATTCGTGATTATGGATATGCTTACAGATCTAAGTTTACGACCCCATCTATGGCAAGTGACTTTCCATTGGTTGTTCCTATTTTGGTCATCTTCAAGAGTACTAAAAAGCTCTATTGTGCTAAAGGTTGCAGAGCATTTTATCTCAGCAATAGAGGTACTTAATGATAAGCAGCCCTCAGCACCATTATTAATCTCCTTCAACCCCAAGGAGGTGAGAAGGCAAGCTGCAGCTTCCACTCAAAGATTTGAAGAAGGTATTTTAATTTGTTGATGCGCATAAATTGGCTGTTCTGAGAATCTACGCATTGCAATTCACAGTTTCTTGCATCTTTTAATTATAGTACAAGCCATCAAATAAAAGCTGAAGATTGATATTAATTTCCTGCAATAAAGCATATCTTGAATTGCTGTGCCAAGTCTGTAGATCTCATTACTGAAGCATTTTTCTTTTCATCTGTTTTTGTTTTATTCCGATGTGGTCATGAAGGAATACCATTGTCGATCTTGGATGGAATTTTAATTGCAGTCAAGGATGACATTGATTGCTTTCCTCATCCTTCAAAGGGTATGTGTTTAACTTCTCATTTCCTCTGCGAATATCTCTGCCATTTTTAGCTGAAAATTTTTCCCTGTAAAAAAGAGCAGGTGGTTCTACATGGTTTCATGAGGTTCGCCAGGTAAACACAGATGCAGTTTCTGTGTCAAGATTACGAAGCAGTGGTGCAATTTTAGTAGGAAAGACAAATATGCATGAGTTTGGTATGGGCACAACAGGGAATAATCCGAATTACGGGTAAACTTTTGCCTTGAACCTACAAATAAGCAAATGTTAGAAGTGGAACCTTTTGACATGACTTCTTTATTCATTTTTTGTTAAAGCAAACTTGATAAAGATAAATGCTAAACATTGGTTTTGCGAATGTTGAAGAACGAATGCTGCTTGGGTATATTTTAGGTTGAGTGTATATTTTACCTTTAACATCACTAATGAGCATTTTCCTATGGCAGTACACCTGGAAATCCGCATAATCCAAAAAGATACACAGGTGGTTCTTCCTCAGGTTCAGCTGCAATTGTCGCTTCTGGATTGTGTTCAGCAGCATTGGGAACAGATGGTGGAGGTTGTATAACATATCAGGCTAGTGAATTAGTATCTTCTTTTGAAATAATTATAAGATTTTCAGGCTTTATTCATCTGAAGTCCAGGTTCAATACGAATTCCTGCTTCTCTTTGCGGGGTTGTCGGCTTGAAAACAACATTTGGACGGACTGACCTGACAGGGTAAGTTCATGAAGTGTAGATCAATGTGCATCTATACCAAATTGGTTTTATCCTTCTGAATATATTGTTTCTCCCGGTAAAACTTTTCTACTGTCAAAGCTATGATCTGCCTATACAACTTGCCAACTTCAGTTGCTACAGTTTAATTTTCTAACAGCCTAAAGGACTGTCCTTTCCTATATTTAGTTATCTGTAATTTGTGGATTTCGGTTTTATCAAGTCTCTATGTTAACATTCAATATCATACCTTTCTTGGTCTTTTGTCTGAGATCAAGCTTTACTATCTGATCTTATCAGTTTATAGTTTGGTTCATCTCTGTTCTTTTATCAGGTCACTGTGGGAAGCAGGAACAGTCACAATTGCTGGACCCATCACAGCTACAGTTGAGGATGCCATACTTGTGTTAGTAATTGGTTTCACCCAATCTTTTTTTACAAACAAATAGTCAATTCCGGTCATGAGCATATTGTAAAGCATAATCTATCTTGTAATTGGCGGAGTTGCCTTATCACTTCTTCATATGCTATAGTAGTTTTATTTCAATTGAAATGTCATCTTATATGTTTTAACATAAATAGAATCCATAGAATGAGTACATTAATCATTGAAACTAATTCTACTAATAGATATTAAAGCGAGCTACATGAAAACTAATACACGAAATCACTCTAAGTAAAAATATGCTTAGAGACTCTTGAATCTCATTATTTCTTGAATACTTGTAATAGGTACTGAAAGTCAGATGTATTTTCTCCCTATGCCTTTAGAGTTCAAAGGCTATTAGAGTTAAAGATTAGAAGTGTACTGAAAAAAGTATAAAGCCACCAAGATAGTCAGCTTCCAAGGAACAATGCTAGACCCTAACCATGACAAAACAATGTAAATTTCCTAACGCATGCCACCAGAGTCCTACTTTCTTCAATTAGGTTGTATATATGGGGATAAATTTTTGTTAAATTTGGTCAAGCTCTTGATCTGGTTATAAGACCACTCTTACAGTTGATATGTGTTGATTATTGCTATTTTTTTCCAACTTTTCAGGTATGCAGCAATCTTAGGATCCTCTCCAGCTGATCGAATTCCACTGAATCCTGTAATCACTCACAAAGTGTACTTTTGCAAAATTTCAAGATATTGTTCTGCTTGAGGGTCCAGTTTGAACTTCCCCCCCCCCCCCCCCCCTCCGTTCCTGTAAATACTGTAGCTAATATTTGTAAATAGGGCAGTGATCATTTTTCGACATTGAATTTTTCCACTAAATTGCAGTTATGTTGATCGCCTATGATACTCAAGCATGTTGATTACCTTAAAAACTGAAGTTTGGGCATTTTTCTTCAGCGGGTCAGTGACCTGTTCTGCTCTTGGTTCAGTTTGGGGATGTGTTCTTCTGCTGAATGTCTCATTCCTATCCATCCTGCAGTATTCACCCTACTTGTATCATATAGAAGACTATTTCAGTTAACTTGCTGAAGAAAAAAGTGACAATTGTCCATTGTTACCATGCTGTCTTAGGCTAAGTTGCGGGACTCTTCGATTTTGGTGCCGTCCCCGTCCCGATACGAGACGGGGACGGAAGCGGGAGCGGGATACGTCTCGGATACGGTCAACTGACTTCGGACAATTAGACCGGAGTCCATCGACAAATTTGGGGGAAAAATTGAGATTTTGATTTCTCAAAATAAAAAATAAAACAAATTTAGGAGAATGAAAGAATAAATATCCATCTTGGAGAATGAAAGATTGAATTTTACAATATTCATGTAAGTTTTTCACAGAATATCTCTCAAAATTTACAATATTTTTATAGCTCTATGTTTTATTAGCCGAATCCCCGCACCCGTATCCATATTCGGATCCGCACCCCCGAATCTTAAAATTTAGATTTTTCCGAATCCGATACTCGGATCTGTCCCCGTATCGGATACCCGCACCCGAGTCCGAGCAACTTAGGTCTTAGGTCCCCAAAGTGGATTTGATATATCTATAAAAGACCAATCTTAATCATAGGATTAGTTTGATCCTATACTTGTACAGGAGACTGTTGATGCAGGTTCAATGCAGAATGAGTTCTTTTCATTGGATTAAAAAGTTGTACTCTGCATTAAGCAAGCTGTTTTGTACTCACATTATTATTAATTGATTTTTGTTCAGTCCCTCCCTTGTTTACCAGATTTATCTTCCAATGAGAGTTCAAACATTTTGGGATCACTTACCCTGGGAAAGTATACAAAGGTTTTGCACATCTGGTTTCTTAAGGTTGTTGTTGATTTTAACCTTCTTGGTTGAACTTTGTCTGATATGACACGTCTTTTGCAGTGGTTTAATGATGTTAGCTCAACTGACATAACTGATAAGTGTGAAGATGTCCTAAACCAATTATTTCATCTGCATGGGTGCAAAGTAAGTCCGTATCACCCTTTATTACCCTTTGTCATCTATTTCAGAGGACTTTATGCTTAAATTCAGATTCAGTTTCTGGATGTAACTTTGTTATTCTATTTTTATTGCTTTACTCTTTGCAATCAAGACAACAAAGATCGTCATACCGGAGCTTCGTGAGTTGCGCACAGCCCATACTGTTACTTTTGGATCTGAATCACTATGCTTATTGAATCTTGATTGCGAGGATGGGTATATCTATTTTCCATTCAAGCTATTTGTTCAACTGCTTGCAATCTTGTAGTTTGGACTAATATAACTTTTTTTTCATTTTATGTAGGAAAGGAGTAAGATTGACTAATGATACTCGCACAAATCTAGCACTCTTCAGATCATTTGCAGCATCAGATTATGTTTCTGCCCAGCGCCTTAGGTAAAAAATAAGTTACTGAATTACTTAATACACGTTGAAACAATTTGTTCAGTTGCTGTTTGTTTTAATATCGAATTAGGGATGTGAAAACTGCATTTGTGTTGTGGATCAGTGGCATATACGTATGATTCTACATTTAGATAGACTTTCCTAGCTCTAACTACATCAGTAATTTTAGGTTTTGCTTACCTCACTTTAAGCTCATTGTGTGTAAAAGCTTAAAAGTTATCATCTTCGTATCCTGATTTTAAATTTTCAACTAGAACAAGATATTTTCAGAGTTTGTGCATGGAAACAAATTTATCTTCTTCTAGAAGAGCACATTAGAATCCATGTTCACGCCTTTAATTTCATTGTTAGTTTACTCCATAGTTACTTTGTATTTGTGAAGTGTCATCTAATGGTTCTTTCTGTCTTATGTTTGGCAACGTGTTAAGTGTCAGATGTACTACTAGATTTTATCTAAATATTAAAGGATTTCAACACTCGCTACAGAATTGCATTTAGAAATATGATAAAATTTGTTCAACTTATTCAGCTTGCCTATGTTTCTTATTGCAGGCGAAGGATAATGTACTACCACATGGAGATTTTCAAGAAAGTAGATGTCATTGTAACACCTACCACTGGGTATACTAAGTTTTTGCACTTTATGGGCCCTTAATCTATAAATACACTTCTTTCATATCCTGTTAAGTAAAATTGTTGCATAGTAGCTACTATCCATTGCATGTATTGTGCGAGTTGTTGGTTGATCTCTGTTAGATTTATCATAAGACATAGTACTTATGCATCTCCCAATTTCACATATCTCACATGGTATAAGAGCTCTTATAAGAGGGAAACCTGTGTTTGTTTTCAATGATTTGGAAAGTTGAACTAAAAGTTAAACCGACCTTTGAGTTGCATGATAGTGGTGGCGATTTTCCTCAATCTTCTGGTTGATGGAAGTTTCAGGAAGTTGGTTTCAGAAATAGTTGTTATGTCACAAGAAAAGAGGTTTTTCTGGTGTCCTCTTGCTATTGATATAAGATTTTACTCAACGACAGTCAAAAATCATAGAAGATTAGCGCAAAATAGGAGTTATATATTTCTTTTCACTTAATGTGGAAAATGTCTGAGTGAATGATTCAATAAGAGTATTAGAGATTAGGATACTTCTCGTGTCCTTGAAATTGTACCCCATATTTTAGCCTTTTGAGAGGAGCTCGTACCATATATTTTAGCATGATGATCAGAATCACATCTGTCTGTTGTTATGATCTACACAGGAGTTTCATTGAATATCTCACTGATGGAGTTTTCACATCAAATGTAAATGTGCATGTTCAATTAGAAGGACACATACTGAGGCTTATCTATCATAGAACAAAATATTTTTGAATTTAGTCCCAAGTAATTATATCTCCCTTTTTTTCAACTAAAGTAGCTGGCTAGTACTTTGTGTATACTGTCATTCATGTCAATATGTTTCAGGACTAACTGACACTTAAATTTATAACTTTTATTTTTTTTTTCTTCCAGAATGACAGCTCCAGAAATTCCAGAAAGTGCTCTTGAAGTTGGAGAGACAAATTTGCAAGTTGTAGGTAGGTTAACATCATTTTATTACTTTGTGGTTAGTAGTTCCTGAAATACTCCGTCATCTCCTTTATATCCTCTACGTCCTTGCTGTTGATGTGATACAGTAGAGGTAACTGGCAAAGCTTGGGGAAACAAATACCAATTTGTGGTTTAGCTGCAATATCTATTTTCTGGTTTCTATGGATTGCATCTGGGGTGTCAAATAGGTGGGTTGGGCTATATTTGGGCTGGTTAAAATGGGTTGAACTAATAAACTAGTTGGGTCATAACCCCTCCAAAGTTTGCTTGGGTCAAAGTAGGGCGGGTCAATTTGGGCTATTCGATGGGTCATAAACCAAAATTTGATTTTTGCATGCATTGGAGACAGGTATTGTACTTTGGTATTGGAAGTACTGTTTATCTCACACAATATTTTCAATATTACTACATTTCTTTTTGTTACGATGAGCACTTCCTGATGATGTAACTTTATTTAGACTACTTAATAGTTACTCGTTTGCTATTCTTTTCAGCAAGCCTAATGCAATTTGCTATAACAGCAAATCTTCTCGGGCTTCCAGCAATTTCTGTCCCAGTAAGTGACATTCATCCTTTTCCTCTTAGGCAGTTCACTGAGAGTAAATCTCAGAAAAAGATTTGGAATGGAAGGACCTGCATGTTGATGATATGCAAACAAGTTTCTAATTATTTCAACCTAATAATATTACAGTAAGTCTATTATATATATAAGATATTGCGCTAGGAAATCGTTGAATATGGAATTCTAGGAAGGAATAAGTGCCGATTTTGATTTCCCTCAGCAAATTCCTCACTAATTATGTTGAAACCGGTCGTGTAAGTGGAAATTTTATTCTTCTCTTTGTTCACATTAACCAGACCAGATAATGTTTGTCCGAAAAAACTGAAGATGTGAATAGATGTTTTTACAAATCAGAAAAATATACAAGGTTTTGATTGATATTAGAACAGAGCTTTGATTCTTCATTCTTCTCTTTTGTCGGGAAATAGGTAAACTTAGATCATCCTTTTATATGTGGCCTCTGTATTCCAAGATCCAATTTATTACACAAATAGCTAGTTTTTCTGTAGTTCAGTGTGGACAAAATTCAATTATCACTACCGCAAGAACGGAACTTCTCAGTCAGACACTTTCTGGTGTGCCACTTCCACATCCTCTTGAAAGGCACATCATTAACTACTTTCTCTCCTATTGCATTTCGAGTCTCTACTTTGTTCTGATTCCATTTCCTATTGCTAGCTTGATCTCCTTTGGCCTTTGAAATTTCAGTATACCATTCTTCATTTAGTAGCGGCTAATTTGCTTGGTTTTAGTTAACTATGTGAGAATGCACGGGAGAAAATATTATTGATTAATTATGACAATGATACAATGAGCCCTATATATATATATATATATATAATACATGTCCTACTCCTAATACTTATGGGATTAGGGTTATTTACTACTATTTAACTATCAAACTAACATTCTCCCTCAAGCTGGTGCATATAAATCATATGTACCGAGCTTGTTACATATATAACTAATACGAGAATCAGTGAGGGACTTGGTGAAAATATCAGCAAGCTGATCATTCGACTTCACAAATTTTGTAGCAATATCTCCCGAGAGTATCTTTTCTCTAACAAAGTGACAGTCAATCTCGATGTGTTTAGTTCTTTCATGGAACACTGGATTTGACGCAATAGGAAGAACAGCTTGATTATCACACACAAGTCCCATCTGACTAATCTCACCAAATTTCAACTCCTTGAGCAACTATTTGATCCAAATTAGCTCACATGTCGCCATTGCCATTGCTCGATATTCTGCTTCTGCACTAGACCGAGCAACCACATTCTGTTTCTTGCTCTTCCAAGACACTAAATTTTCTCCTACTAAGACACAATATCCAGACGTAGAGCATCTATCAGAAGGTGATCCTGCCCAATCAGCATCTGAGTATCCAACGATCTGCTCATGGCCTCGATCCTCAAACAATAAGCCTTTGCCTGGAGCTGATTTTATATGCCGAAGAATGCAGACAACTGCATCCCAATGACTATCACAGGGAGCATCCCAATGACTATCACAGGGAGAATCCATAAACTAACTCACAACACTCACAGGAAAGGAAATGTCAGGTCTAGTCACTGTGAGGTAATTTAATTCACCAACCAACCGCCTATATCTTGCAGGATCGCTAAGAGGCTCCCCCTGTCCTGGCAGAAGTTTAGAATTCGGATCCATCGGAGTGTCAACAGGTCTACAACTTGTCATTCCTGTCTCCTCAAGAATATCTAAGGCATACTACCGTTGTGAGATCACAATACCTGAGCTAGACTGAGCGACCTCAATACCCAGAAATACTTTAATCTGCCCAGATCCTTAGTCTGAAAGTGCTGAAAGAGATGTTGCTTCAACTTACTAATACCATCCTGATCATTGCCGGTAATAACAATATCGTCAACATAAATGACCAGATAAATATAGAGATCTGAAGCAGAATGTCGATAAAATACAGAGTGATCAGCTTGACTACGAGTCATGCCAAACTCCTGAATAACTATGCTGAACTTACCAAACCAGGCTCGAGGAGACTGCTTTAGACCATAGAGGGACCGGCGCAACCGACATACAAGACCACTAGACTCCCCCTGAGCAACAAAACCAGGTGGTTGCTCCATATAAACCTCATCCTCAAGGTCACCGTGAAGAAAAGCATTCTTAATGTCCAACTGATAGAGAGGCCAATGGCGAACATCAGCCATGGATAGAAAAAGGCGGACTGATGCAATTTTAGCCACGGGAAAGAAAATATCACTGTAATCGAGTCCAAATATCTGAGTATATCCTTTGGTAACAAGACGAGCCTTAAGTCGATCAACCTGGCCATCTGGACCAACTTTGACTGCATACACCCAACGACAACCAACAGTCGATTTACCCGAAGGAAGAGGAACAAGCTCCCAAGTACCACTCGTATGTAAAGCAGACATCTCGTCAATCATAGACTGTCGCCATCCGGGATGAGACAGTGCTTCACCTGTCGACTTAGGGATGGAAACAGAGGACAAAGATAACACAAATGCACAATGGGATGGTGAGAGACGATGGTAACTTAAACTGACATAATGAGGATTAGGATTAAGTGTGGACCGTATACCTTTTCGTAGTGCAATCGGTTGATTAAGAGGAGACAAGTCGGCATTATTAGCAGGGTCAGGTGCAGGACGTGAATCAGCTGGGCTTGATGCTGGGCGCGGACGACGATTATAAGTCAGGAGTGGTGGAGCTGTAGAAGGTTGAACTGGACTAGGTGGTGGCACTGGAGCTATAGTTGGTGGCACTGGACTAGGTGGTGGCACTGGACTCAGTGGTGGCACTGGAGCTATAGGTGGTGGAGCTGCAACTGGAACTGTAGGTGGTGGAGCTATGGAGTAAGATGAATGGGAGATAGGGACTGAATCTCCAAAAGAAAGAACTGGTAGCACCTCAGAAATATCTAAGTGATTAACTGGACCTGTGAAGTATGATTGAGTTTCAAAAAGAAGGTAACATCAGCAGACATAAGAAATCGCTGAAGGTCAGGAGAATAACATCGATATCCCTTTTGCGTTCTCGAGTAACCCAGAAATATGCACTTAAGAGCACGAGGAGCTAACTTATCTTTTCCTGGAGTAAGGTCATGAACAAAGCACGTACTCCCAAAGACACGGGGTGGAAGAGAGAACAAAGGTAAGTGGGGAAACAGGACAGAGAATGGAACTTGATTTTGGATAGCTGAAGATGGCATACGATTAATAAGATAACAAGATGTAAGAGCTGCATCTCCCAAAAATGCAGCGGAACATGAGATTGTATAAGTAGGGTACGAGCAGTTTCAATAAGATGTCTATTCTTTCTTTCAGCTACCCCATTTTGTTGGGATGTGTACAGACAAGATGTTTCCCATGGGAGTTCAAAAACTGCTGAAATGGGGAAGACAAATACTCTAGGGCATTATCACTACGAAAT
>NW_017672019.1:121558-226075 GCF_001879085.1 Nicotiana attenuata
AAAAGGAATATGTAACTATGGGAAATAATCGTTGGAAAAAGAAGGTTGCAAAGTTAGAAATAACTAAGGAAACCAAGTCTAAATTGGAGAGGCTTTTCTTAATCGAAATATTCTAGGTTTTGGAGCATTAATTTAAGAAGATTTTCGGCCAACCTTGCATCTATAAAAGAAGACCTTTTGCCACACTTCAAGACTACTGCTATTGTGAGAAATCTTGTGAATACTTCTGATAATAGCAAGGAAAAAAAAAAGTACTTTTGAAGATTCAACTCAGTCAATTGAAGAACCAGTTCTTCAAGATGAAGCTGCTCGAGTTCTTTAGTTGTTAGGTTGTGTCTAGTATTCTCAATTGTAACCTACATGCTTTCATATAAGTGTAATAGTAGGTTATTGTGAAACATTATTTTTGTATGCTTTCTAGGCTAGAATTAGTCTAGGAAGGGGTTGCTACAATTGGGTTGATGTAGGGGATAGAGTTAGTCTCTTTGGTTATAGAGTTGTAACCTAAAATTGTTCTTGAAGTTTGTGGAGATTTGGGAAAAAACCTGCTGGGTTGGTCGTAAAAATCTCGGTGTTGATTACTTTTCTGCAATTTTTTTTGTCTGTTCGAATATTTCAAAGAACCAGGTTCTTTAAAAACGCGAAAAATCAGGCAAGACACAATTCAACTCCCCCTTCTAGGGTCTAAGTATCGTCTGAATAACAAAACATATATGAAAAGTAAAGTAAAAATAAAAAACAGATAAAAGGTATACCATAGTGTTTATAGAGAAAAATGGAAAACAAATAAAAAATATTCATGTGAAAAAATAGATGGAATCTAATTAAGGAGAAAAAAAATATATAATATGGAAAAATGAATATAATCAAAAAAGGAGAAAAAATAAAGAAAAAAGAAATTGATTTGACCTGGCTTAATTTATATCTATACTTTATTACAAGTACGAAAATTCTATCGATGTTATAAATAGAATTTTATTTATGGTGAATGTCTATATTTAGAGAGATTTTAGGGTTTATTACTTGGTGGCTAAATCACCCTCTCCCTATAAATAGAGGGTTCTATTCCATTGAAATTCATCCCATATCAATAAGAATTCTCTCTCTCTACTTTTATCTGCAATACTCTTGTTCTTCTTTTATTGTTTCATAACACGTTATCAGCACGAGACTCTAACCAATTGAATAGAAGCTTTGGGATTGAGCATAATGATTGTCAATTGTTCCATGAACTTCCTTCATTATTAATTTCTGGATTTAAAGTATGTATTTTACCGTATTTGTCTATTTTATTCTATAGTTTGATTTTAAATACAAGAAAGAAAATAAATTTTGATTATAACTCTAATGGAGTTATTAAGAAATTATAACCACTCGAAGTGGTAACATTTCTATGTCTTGCCATGATCAAAGTCATGTATGATCGTGAGCACAAGAAGTGAAAACCCGTCCCATTGAATTTGCTCCATTCTCATGCTCTTAAGAGAATGTGATAGCAATATATGATAATTGTGAAAGAAGATAAAATTATTATCGTGGAGGGATCAATGGATGTGGACGTGACAATAGACGAAATTATAATCGTCATCATTGTAATAATGAGAATAATAAGGATTCTCAAAATAAGCCTTCACTCTGTGAAGTTAATGTTTATCATCGATTTGACATAAGATTTCGTAAAGCACATACAGATGACTATGGTATATTCATGATGTGAATGTGAAAACATCTGATTTATGAATACATATTCATTCTTGGAAGAATATGAATGTGCTACAGTGGTAGTGAATATACCGCACTCACCTCTAGAAGGACGTTTGAGATGATATAAGAAAATGATGTCATTATTATGGCATGAATGGTCATTGGTCACGTACCTATTGTACGCCAAAATATTTTGGCAATATGATTATTAAAGGACAACAATAATGCAAGAAACATATCTTGCATATAATTTTGACCATGACCATAATGGTATAACTTTCTCCTTGAAAGAGATATATGACCATATGGATGTTGACGAATATGCGGTAGCACAAAATTAATAGAGAGCTCTGGAAGAGCCAATTATCACTATTTTGGAGAAATAAGATTGATTACCAATAAGGTATTGTGCTGTAGTAAGTCTCAAAGTGTGATGACCCAAAAGGTCATCACTTGTTTTAAATGAATTCTGCGTTCCGAGGCCTTAAAAACCTCTTTTACCTTCACCTCGATTTGAGTGCGCAGTCCGGGCGTGTAGCGGGAATGCTATTATGTGAAAAATCTGTGAAATATTGAAATTTTAATTTAAAATGCATTTAAGTTGACTTTGGTCAACATTTTTGGTAAACGGACCCGAACCTGGACCCGTGATTTGATGGTCTCGGAGGGTCCGTAGGAAAATATGGGACTTGGGCGTATGCCCGAAATCGAATTTCGAGGTTCCAAGCCCGAGAAATGAATTTTTAAAGAAATTGTTTTCTGAAATTGTTTAAGGATTTTGAAATGAAATTTGATTAGAATATGTTGGTATCGGGGCCATATTTTGGTTCCGGCGCCCGATACAGGTCTTATATATGATTTAAGATGATTCTGTGAAATTTGGTGAAAAATGAAATTCGTTTGACGTGATTCGGACTTAAAATGGAAATTTTGATGCTTTATGAAGTTTGAGAAAAATTCTTTGATTTTGAGGTTTAATTCGTTGTTTGAGAGGTTATTTTGGCGATTTGATCGCAAGGATAAGTTTATATGATGTTTTTGGGTTAGTACGCATGTTTGGTTTGGAGCCCCGAGGGCTCATGTGAGTTTCGGGTAGGTTTCGGGGTGTTTAACCTTAGGAAAATTCTGCTGTTGCACCAGTTCTGGTGTAACCACACCTGCGGTTCTTTGGCCGCAGATGCGGACTCGCAGGTGCGAGAAGTGCATCGCAGGTGCGGAATCCTTGCAGATGCGGGCAAAGTTCCGCAGAAGCGGTTCCGTAGAAGCGAATTTACCCCTCGCAGATGCGGCCCCAATGGGCCAAGTCATTTCTGCAGAAGCGACCATTTTCCCGCACGTGCGGTTTCGCAGGTGCGACCCATGAGTCGCAGATGCGAAAGTCGGGCAGTGTGTCTTTTAAAAACATAACTTCAACGATTTTTCTTCCAAATTTTCACAAAAATAGAAGAACTAGGGTGATTTTCTCAAGAGATTTTCTTCCCAAATCACAAGTAAGTATTTATTAACTGATTTCTTTCAACTATCTAATGTTTTTCATCAACTTTTATCAATAATTCTAGGGTTTTAATGGTAGAAAATTGGGGAATTGGGTAGAGTTAGGGCTTTTTGATTATTTGGAAATTTGACCTCGTTTGGGGTCGTATTTCAAAACAAATGATATATTCGGGCTCGTGGGTGAATGGGTGATCGGGTTTTTGTCCGAACTTCGTGTTTTGACCAAGCGGGGCCGTGGTTAATTTTTGGGTTTTTGGAAAGAATGATTGGAAAGTTATAATTAAGCATTGGAATTGGATTGTTTGGCGTTTATTGATGTTATTAAGTCGATTATGTCTAGATACAATTGAATTGGAGCCGAATTCGAAAGGAAAGGCGGTATTTGAGGATTGAGTTGGCCGTGGAAGTTCGAGGTAAGTGTCCGGTCTAACATTAGCTTGAGGGATTAGGAGTTGTGTCCTATTTGCTAATTGCTTCTTGTTGAGTACGACGTATAGGCATGATGACGAGTATCTATACGTTGGTGTCGAGCATGACCGTGAGTCTTGAATTGATAGTTATTGTGTTTAAATATTACTACGGATGCTATAATTGATGGTTCTCGATATTGAGCAAAGATTTAGTTTATTTTAGTGTATTTTATTTATGATTGATTGTTGGTACTAATTGAGGTGAGTAGGAGTTGAGTTAGGATTGGTTATAGCTGATTCTCCCTTGACGGGATGTTTGTCTTGATATTGTTTGTGATTTTATGTTGGCTTATAAATGGGATCGGGTGGTACGCCTACCACGAGATATAATGAAATGGGATCGGGTGGTACGCCTACCACGAGATTTAATGAAATGGGATCGGGTGGTACGCCTACCACGAGATGTGATGAAATGGGATCAGGTAGTACGCCTACCACGAGATATGATGAAATGGGATCGGGTGGTACGCCTACCACGAGGTATGATGAAATGGGATCGGGTGGTACGCTGATAACTGTGATTTTAACACGTTTTATGCCCATACCTGCCTATGCTTTATGTATGAATTGTCGTAAAATAGACCCAGAATGCTTACAAAGTGCGCTTGATTGCAGGTTTGAGCGACAAGATGACGAAAGTCAAAAATCAGCTCGAAACGGAGTGAAACCTGCTCAAGTGTCAAAAAATCATTCAAGTAGGGACAAGAGGACCTAGCGCGGACCGCACTGATTTGCTACGCGGCCGCGCTAGGAGATTCAGAGAGCATCCATTTCAGGGGTTTTCATGCGCGGTCAGCGCTCTTTTCTACGCGGTCAGCGCTGGTGTCCACGCGGTCGCGCTTCATTGTTGTGCGGTCCGCGCCCATTAGCCTGCGCGGCCGCGCTACCTCTTTTGTGCGGTCCGCGTCCCCAGCTTCAGAAGTGAATGATCGAAGGCCAAGACCCCTACGCGGCCGCGCTGCATTTCTGCGCGGTCCACGCCAGCCCCGCAGGGGTATTTTTGTCCGATTTTTCTAGCATAGTATAAATAGAATATTTTATTATTTCTAGGTCAAGTTTTAGATATCAGATAGCAGCAGCACTCGTGAGACTCAAGTTTTAGCCTATTTTGGGCATTTTCATCTTGTTTTATCGTGGATTCTTGTAGATTAACATTCTAGTTAATTAATATGTTGATTTTATCTACTACTTCTTCAATTTCTGTTGCTATTATGGCTAGCTAAACCCATTAGCTAGGGTTGTGGCTCAACCCTAGTGTGGGTAATTAATGGGTGTGATTGTTTAATGCTTGAATGATGTTGGGTGTTTGCTATTTGGGTTAATTTTATGATTTAACTAGGATTTGGTGGTTGCAAACACTAAGTCTAGCTTAGTGGGTCTTGACTCTTCTTGAGAAAGAGTGTCTATGACTCCAAAATTAACCCAACAAGGAATTGGGATGGACCCATGAGAATGGTAGTCCCAATTAACGGGTTAAACCTCGAGAGAGTAATTACCCAACTTGAACCCTAAGTTGCTTGGGCTTGTTGGCCTACCCAATTGGTCTCGAGAGAGTCAATTGGGCAAAATCACTCTTTCTACCGAGAGGTGTGAGAGTGAGTGCAATCGTGCAACGGTTATAGCATAAGCCCCATAATCATCATTCTTGTATTAGGAATCTCTACCCGTTAGTTGACCACCTAGGTAAATGCCACGACCCTAGTGTCTTTCTCTATCTTGCATACAACCTAGAATTAATATCTTAGCATAATTTAGTTATAATTAGTAGTTGTTAAATTGTAGTTGATAATCATAAAAACCCAAAAATGATAGAAGATCAATTAGAAGCAAACACGCATTTCTAGGCTAAGCAAATATCCAACTCCCTTTCTAGCTCCCTGTGGAAATTGACCCCGATACCACTATTGGGTAAAAGTATTAGCGCCCACTCTTCCTAAGGTTGAGTCCGCTGCGCGATTCACTTTTTGGCGCCGTTGCCGGGGAGCTTACGGTGTTGACTATTTGTGTAGCTAGTTTTGTGTTTTGCTTCTCTTTCCTTCTTTTTACTAACTTTATTTGTGTTGATCCATCAGGTACACATGGCTCTAAACGGAAATGACCCTCTTGGCAATGCCTTGGCGGGGGAGGAGGTTGAAGATGTTGAGCAAGATGAGCTTCCGGTACCTCAAGTACCACGGAGAGGTAGAAATGCCAATGCTAATGTACATGACAACAATCCTATTCCAGACCCTCCTCCGCCACCGCCAAGAGCGGTCCCAAGAGTTCTTCCTAATCAAGGGTACGCGAGTGCCATCGTTCCTCCCCGAATCCGGGCGGGGAACTTTCAAATCACAAATGTCATGTTGACCTTGCTCGAGCAAAGGGGATATTTTACGGGCGCCTCCGACCAAAATGCATACAAGCACTTGAAGGGGTTCGTAGATACTTGCTGGGGCAGCAAACAAACAAACGTGTCAGAGGATGCGTTGAGATTGAGGCTTTTCCCGTTTTCTCTTCGGGGCAAAGCGTTGGACTGGTTAGAAAGGTTACCAAATCATTCTATCACCACATGGGATGAATTGGCGGACAAATTTATTGCCAAGTTCTTTTCTCCAAGTCATATGGCGGCTCTTCGGGACGAGATTCTAGCCTTTAAGCAAATGCCAACGGAACCATTGCATGAGATCTGGGAGCGATATAGAACAATGGTGAAGGAATGCCCTAACAACGACATGACTGAGGCGATGATCCAACAGACTTTCTATAGGGGCATCAACACCACAAATCAATGCATTGTGAACCAATTGGCCGGTGGGAACTTTATGAAACTTTCTTACCAAGAGGCATGTGATGTACTTGATGAAATGGCGGACACCTCTTCGGCATGGCAAAGCCGAGCGAATGTACCCCAAGGTGACCCCACGGTCATCCATTTGCATAAGGAGTTGAGTGATCACGGCCAAGCTATTGCCGAACTTACAACAACAATGAATCAGTTGGCGAAGGCGCAATTGCAACAAGTACAAAACCCGCGCCAAGTCAATGCAATGGAGAATGTTTCTATGCTAAAAAGGAGGCAAAGAGGGCAACAACAACCTCAAGGTAACGGTGAGCAGTTTGACAACAACAATGATGGTGGTGGTTATTCGAACGAGTGTTTTGATGATCAAAGTGAGGAATGCCAATATGTCAATAACTACCAAGGAAATAGAGGAAATCAAGGGAATCAACAATGGCGCCCCCAAGGCAATTGGGGCAATCAACAAGGAGGCGGCAATTGGAATAACAATAATCAACAACAAGGTGGTAACAATTGGAACAATAACAATCAGAACAACAATTGGGGTAATCAAGGTAATAACCAAGGCAATTGGAACGGGAACAACAACAATTGGAACAACAACAATAGCAATCAAGGAGGGTGGAATAATGGTGGTAGGGGGCAAGGCTTTCAAAGGCCCCCCATGTTCCAACAACCAAACAATCCACCCCCCTTTCAGTCACAAGGGCCTAGTTCTTCTGGAAGTGATATGGGACGGATAGAAATGATGTTCGAGCAGATGATGAAAAAGAACCAAGATTCTGATGCACAATTGGCTTCGCATAACACATCTATCCGGAACCTAGAGGTGCAAATAGGACAAATCTCTCAAGCTTTAAATACCCGATCAAAAGGTGCGCTACCAAGTGATACGGTAGTGAACCCGAAGGGGGGTAACAATTATGTGATGGCGGTTACAACTAGGAGTGGAAGAGGCGGTGATGTGCATGCCTCGGTTGAGAATCAAGTTGTGAATGATGAAATTGAGTTGCATGATGATGATGCACCTTTGAATGTTGACAATGTGGTTGAACCAATAGTGACAAATGATGTGCGGATTGAAAAAACAAACAACCTGCTTTCCCACTTCATGTCTGATTCAATTTTGAAACCCTAGGGTTTTGGGGTTTCCTTTGACGATGTGGATTTTTGTGTTCGAGTTAAGGCTCCACTTGGGAACCCTGAACTCTCAGACTCACTAGGAGTCTTCAAATTGAACATGTATCTCTTTGCTTATGATTCTGAACTTCTCCTCGATTGAACTCTGTTCTAAATAATTTGACTTTCTCTTCTTGATTCACATGATTGTGAGTTTTATATATATGAACTCTTCTTTCAAAAAGGTTTTGACAGCTACTTGATTGATCTTGGACTCCTTTGATGGGGTCTCGACTGATTGCCACTAATTTTCTTTGTTTGAGCCCTCCTCCACCTATTCCTAACTGGTTCCATTCGAATTAAGCTTGTTTACTTTGATTTTTATTAGTTGTCTGATTGATTCCCTTTCCTTTTCTCTACAAATTAAGTACCGTTGAATTCTTTCCTTACATAAACCTTACGTATTTTCCCCTCTTATGCTGTTGTGAAGGATTTTACTGAAATTCCCTTTCCTTAATTATATTCTCCCGTTTGAAATTAAATCCCTTGACTGAAGGGAGAAAATTTGTGACTGATTTTTAAAAGGTTTTCTTACCTTTCTTACTTGTTTCTCTACACTATAAAAGGGGATGCCCTTCTACACTCTCAGACACACGATCAATTCTGATTACTTTCACCGAATACTCTCAAATACACTTAGAATTTTCACAAGCACTCGAGTTCTCTGAACTCACAAGCATAAAGTATTTTTCTCTGATTGTGGCTTTGCTTGAAGACTTCTGCTTTCATTTGCTTGTCTCTTTCTGAAACTGGTATGTCCTAGTTTTAATTCCAGCATCAACTCTAATGTGTTTACTTACCAATTCTCCTGTCTATGCTTACTTTACTACCTGTAGAATTTAACCTTTGTGTAATTGTCGATGCCCCCTTTTTCCTCGCGAAATCGGGTTTACGACATTCAAGAAAGACAACTCCATTCCCGTTTGGGAATTTGTTTTTGGATTTGGAGAGTCGCCACCTAATGATTATAGTGCATTAGGACACTTTAAGAAAAGAATTTGAGATGAAAACCAGAGTTTGGGTAAGGGCTAGAAATTATCTTGAGGGGAAGGTATTAGGCACCCCCCAAGATACACTAGTGTGGTTCCCGGCCATGCTACAATCGTGACTTTAAATGTAAACAACAAGTAGACAAGCAAGCATTGCAAATACGATGAAACCACTCACATAACAATTGCAAATAAAAAGCACAAAAGGATTTAAAAGTGCTGAAATCTGGAAGGAAGTAGTTTTATAATCACAGAAAGGTGTGAGAGAAAAGAAGGGGTCAAATAATTGATGCAAGCAACTTTAAAGAAGTAAAAGAAGCGGAAGTTGAAAAATGGACAGCTTTTAAAATTCTGAAAATAACAAACTAATAAAGAGGGAAGGGGGTCCTAGGTTTATATCACATGGATCATTTACACAACACCGGTATCCAATTGTACGCGTAGTGTTATCGTGTGATCATCATCTCCATATCTACCATTCCCACCCCGTTAAGGTATTAAAGCGTGGAATGGTATCGTTACTTATTGCATGTTATTACTCGCCCCAATCCTATCAGTCCCGGAGGCAAATGGACTACTAATCCTAATGGGAAAGGGGTTTGGGGCTTTTAGAACTTTTCAAAGGACAAAATGCTAAGGCGTCAACCAAAACACATAAGTGCAAATAGAGGGAATCAGGCAAGCAAACAGGGCTCAAATATGCCTCCATAATCCAGCAAAAAGTCATAGAGTTTAGCATGTCTTACACGTACTGTTTTTGGTCTTAATTAAATAAAGCGACGAGCTGACTGGTTCAACACATATTTTTAGGCGAAAAAGTCTACATTAGGCTTACTCGAATGCAGTTGACTAAAACCGATCTGATTAATCCTCTAAGTGTTGGTTAGAACTAGGCGTGATGTATACTGATTTTAGAAAAAGATACATATTGAAAAGGGGTTACCAATTTTAACAGGACATTTCGAGTTCAGCAGTTAATATTACCTCTATTCAGATTCGAGATTTCCTATAGGCATGCTTTCTATATGTATGCTGATGTGGACACCTTTTAGACGTTAACAAAGGTCCTAGGAACATGGTATCTATATGCAGCTCTTGTTGTTAAACCTACAAACTGTTTGCCTAGTGATGTTTATAAATGCAGAATGCTGTAGTCTATAGACCGTATTTTATAGAACAATTGGAAGTTAATCCTGTAGGGAGGATATCTATGCGCGGAGACGCAGAAACTATGAGTGAATCCGATAGGCATGATTTCTAGGTATGAGTTTGCAGAAGTTAAAAGTTAACCTATAGGCATGATATCTAGGCGTATTTACAGAAATTAAAAGTTAACCCAATAGGCATGATATCTAGGTGTGAAATTGCAGAAATTAAGAGTTACCCTATAGGCATGATCTCTACCCTTGATGCCTAAAAATAAATCCCAACCCCCCTTTTTAGTAAAGTTCCCCGAGCTTGTACAAGTTATTACAACCCAAAAGAAATGAACTGGAATTAAAAAATACATCAAAAATCCTCAGTTACATATGAGTAGCCTAATCCAGACTTGAGGCCTAATAATATGAGATTGAGCCACTTCCAAGATTCATATTTTCAAGCCTTCTCTCATATAGGGTGTTTCAGAGATCCAAGGGATTTCAGGAACCCCAGGCAGTGCTTACACCCAAGATGTTAATCAGAAATTGAGTTGTGCAGTATGGAAGGGCCAGCCCTTATGTGTCCAAGTTCAGAGGGAGCTCAAGGGTCCCAAGGCGAGGCTCACCCAAGAGGGGCAGAACTTAAGTTCTAAGAATGAGTGTAAGTGCAATAGAAAGGGTAGGGGGCTACCCAGGCAGGCTGGTGGTCATGCCCAGCCACAAAATAGACTGGCACACCCCTGACCAAACCTGTTGATCAAGCATTTAGAGAGTAAAGGCCTACTGGAGGTCAAGCCATGGCCTGAACAATAATTAGAAATACTGGCAGGCCAAGGCTGTTACTCAGCACACACAATAAGGGAGTGGGGATGGGAAATTGACAAAGCTTAGGGCCCAAAGGGGTCCAGTTCATATCCATGGACAATGATTTCAGACATTGCCATGTTTATGAACCATAACTTTAAGCATATAAAGGGGTATGGGGGTTTGGGATTTATAAGGTAGCAAATAAACAACACACGACTGACAGAATGCACACATAGATAAACTTTAAATTGCAAGGGAAAGGGAACATATTACAGCATGCTAATAACACATCTTGATTGCAGAAAACATGAGTAGAAGTGGACATGAATGAAAAACATGTTGTTGTTGAAGCTTGTAAATTAACTAGGACATACCAGTAGAGAAGCAAAGTGTAGAAAAATAGAGCAAACAAGAATCCACAGTCTAGCCTTGGCTTCCAGCCGGCTAGACAAAGCAACATCACAAGTAGCAGAAAGAGAGAGAGAGAGTTTTTAAGTGTAAGAGTGATTTTTTGAACTCAGATTGTTCGTCTGTGTTCGTGTGTTTGAAAGAGAAGAGTGTAGGTATTTATAGCTTTGAAAACGTGTAGAGAAATAAGGTAATAAGTAAAATTAAAACACAAACATGGAAACAATCACCATTCAGAATCAATTAACCCAAGTGATTCCCTTTTAATTAGGGAAACACTGCTTAACGGGTCAGCAGGCCTAATTAAGGAAAGAAAATCAGTTTGGGGGGCAGATTGATTATTGCCATGAAAAGGGATAGTAAAAGCATGAAGTAAATAATCCAGTCTAAGTACAAAATAGGCTTATTTTGGGAAAGGGTAAAAATTAGGGCTCGTAAATCAATTAATTTTGAACAGATGAGTAAAAATTAGGGCTCGTAAGAAAAATCTTTTTTTGCAGTCAGTCACAAGATCAAAGGAATCAAGATCAAACAAGAAAGGAACATGATTCTGCACTTCACTATATAAATAGCAAGGAATGAACAAGCACGCAGTGTTAGACATGTTAATGAAAAGGAGCAGCACAAACATATAGTAGCATTAGGGTAAGCTAGGGTTCAGTAGTAAGAAAATATTCGAAGCACAGTAGTCAAGCATCTCAAATAATCACATAGAAACAACAGTGAAGAAGACATAGAAGCAAGTAAAGGGTCTCAGAGTAGGAACAAATGAGAAAACTTCTAAAGAAAATTAGGGCTTTAACAGTAACCAGGTTTTGCAAGTAGGTAAGAACTTAAAATTAAACAAATTGAACGAGGAAGAAAGAATCAGCAACAAAGAACAAATGCACATTTAAACAAGCAGCTTTCAGAACTCGGATAAACTAAAAAGGAATTAGGGTTTTTAACATGCTGAAACAGATAGAAGAATAAACATGAACAAATCATAAACAAAACATAAACACGTTAAAAGACCAGAGATCTTTTGAAAAACTTCAAAGGAAAAACCCTAATGAAAGGTCGTTTTTGCAAGAAAAGTTGAAGAACTTTCGCGAAAGCACTTAAACATTCATGGCAAGTATAGATCTAAAGAAGATCTGAAAGAAAAATCAAAAAAAAATCCCAAAGATTAGGGTTTCGAAGAACCCAGAAAGGTGAGAAAGGCCTTGGAAATTAACGATCTAACCAATAGCGCCAAGGATCTGACTAGAACGGCCATGGCTGGCTGGAGAAAAGTCAGGGACGACCGGAGAAAGGCTGTGAATGGAAGTCAGGCAACGACTGCACCAGCTTCCTTCGAGATTTTGGCCATGAAACCACAGAAGCGAACACCCAGGAGCCATGGGAGGCCATTACACATCTCTGATGGCCATGGGAGGCCATGGATTAGGGTGGGATTGAGAGGCGGCGGCTAGGGTTTGCAGAGAGATTAGCGAGCGTTTCAGAGACGAGGGGTTTCAAGGGCAGCGTTTGGTAAGAAATGATTAGGGTTGGGTGTGGCTGGTAAAATTAAAAAGGAAAGAATGAAAGGTGGTCGTTGATCATTTAGATCAACGGCCTAGATTGAATGGGAGCCGGGCGGATCGGATAAATGGGTCAGGGGTTGGGTTAATTTGAAATTGGGCTGGATAATTTTGAACTTTGAAATTGGGTTAATTGGGGTTGCCAAATTTGATATAATTGAAATGCAATTGAGGCCAAATCGTAAATAGCCAATTTTCCCTTTAAAAGTTTTTATAAAATAGTAATACAGATTTTAAGAGCAAATTAGAAGTACTGGGTAAATGAATATAACATAAATATTAATTTAAAAATACCGGTATAAATTTTACAAACATAAAACGCTATAAATTACAAGATAGGCTATAATTGCAATTATATGCAATTTCGCTTTTAAAATACCTAACAAATTTGTAAAAATATGCAAAACCTTAATTATATTTTGATGCAAATGTGAGAATAAAATGAATTATTCGCCAAAAATTATAATTTTTGGAATAAATTGGATTTTGTTGTACTAAAATAGGCAACAAATTGGTTTTAAAAATCATTAAAATGCCAAAATTATTAGGTGTGTTTGTATATGCACCAATATGCTATTTTGGAAATATTTGGGTATAAAAATACTTAGGGAAAAATTGGGTATCAACGGCAGTTGCTAGCTGATGTACCTGCAAGTGAGCAATACGGGCGTATATTGTGCATAAACTTAAACGTGATGCAAGTTCCCGTTCGACCATGAATGCTGTCCTTGCACGGTTGGGATGACGTCCTCTGACCATGATGTCCTGGGCCATGAAGCGCAAAATTAAAGGATTCGCAGGCCATGAAATGATGTTCTCGGGCTATGATAATGGTGCCTCCGAACCATGATGCCTTTGAATAATGATGTGCAGGATATAAAGTGGTGTCCTCGGGCCATGGCATGGTGTTCTCGGGCTATGAGGATGATGCCCTCGAACAATGACGCCTTCGGACAGTTTTGGCGATATTTCAGCCCATGAAATGCGGGATTTGGCGGTATTTTAGCCGATGCAAAAAAAGTATAAATGGCGATATTTCAGCCGACAGAAATTTAAATAAAACAGGCGATGTTTCAGCCGATGTAAAAAGTAAAATGGCGATATTTCAGCCGACAGAAAGCATAAGTATAGATAATGATGGAGATGAACTGGCGATCTTTCAGCCGATGTAGAATTTAAATAAAGTTTGGCGATATTTCAGCCGATTGCGAGACGTAAGTAAATGTGGCGATATTTCAGCCATGCAAGAGAGATAAGGTGGCGATTTTTCAGCCACGCAAGAAAGATATAGTGGCGGTATTTCAGCCATGCAAGTGGAGGTAGAGCTTAACCTCGGAAGGCAGAAAGGTAGCCTTATGCAATGCAAAGAATGCAGATGGAGACAACGCTTAGTCTCAGAAGGCAGAAAGATAGCCTTATGCAATGCAAAGAATGCAGAGGGAGACAACGCTTAGTCTCGGAAGGCAGAAAGATAGCCTTATGCAGATAATGCATATGGAGACAACGCTTAGTCTCGGAAGGCAGAAAGATAGCCTTATGCAATGCAAAGAATGCAGATGGAGACAACGCTTAGTCTCGGAAGGCAGAAAGATAGCCTTATGCAGATAATGCAGATGGAGACAATGCTCAGTCTCGAAAGGCAGAAAGGTAGCCTTATGCAATGCAATAAAATAAAAGGACGGATAGTAGTGAGATTTCTTAGCTGATTGCTGATCACGATGCCGTGACTGTCAGGAAGGTTGTGTGTGGATAATAATTACGGACGAGTGATGATTCTGAGAAGTTGCGTCTTTGAGGAATATGCATACGTAAATATACCTGACGATATTGTAAGTCGAGTGCCTGCATCCAAAGAGAAATCGTGAGTTTTTTAAGGGGGAAAGGTTAGTTCGTCTTCCCCTGGCTTCCGGCGTTGCGTGTCATTGGGGTAGCGTTGCTAAACAGTAACAATTCGAACAATAATTATGCATGATTTAGTAAATATAACGTAAGTAGAAAAAATAGTTTTCTTTTAGATGAACCAACGACTGGACGAGGTTCAAGACATTACAACCTCTCTTGCTCCGGAATTTTGAGGGTCCTCCTCAAAATTCTGCCCCAGTTTACTGGGCTGGCGCTTCTGACGGCTGCGCTGAACGACTGAAGTATCAACTTTGGAATTTTGAGGGTCCTCCTCAAAATTCTGCCCAGTTTACTGAGGTGGCATTCCTGGCAATGAGTGGCTGAAAACTAACTTCGAAATTTTGAGGGTCCTCCTCAAAATTCTGCCCCAGTTCCAATAGTAGGGGGAAAATGAAATTTTTATTAAATTGTGACCGAACCCATAGGGCTGCCTACGTATCCCCTCTTAATCGGGAATCGGGTCAGGTGTAGTTCAAATACATCATAAAATAGAATCGTAAGTGGATACACATAGTATCGTTTCACTGCATCCGAATTGATCGGCTTTGGCCAAACTTCTCCGTCCATTTCTTCCAGAATAAGGGCTCCTCCAGTTAGAACCCGGTGAACCATATACGGACCCTGCCAGTTGGGAGAGAATTTTCCCTTGGCTTCATCTTGATGTGGGAATATTTTCTTCAACACCAGCTGCCCTGGTGTAAACTTCCTTGGCTTAACTCTTTTGTTGATGGCTCTGGACATCCTGTTCTGATACAACTGACCGTGGCAAACTGCATTCATCCTTTTCCCATCTATAAGGGCTAACTGCCCGTAGCGACCTTTTACCCATTTTGCGTCGTCCAACTCTGCTTCTTGTATGATCCTCAATGAGGGAATTTCTACCTCGGCGGGGATGACCGCCTCTGTACCATAAACCAGCATGTAAGGAGCTGCTCCGGTCGAAGTGCGGACCGTGGTGCGGTATCCCAGTAAGGCAAATGATAACTTCTCATGCCATTGTTTGTGGCTTTCGACCATCTTTCTTAGTATCTTCTTGATATTCTTGTTGGCTGCTTCTACAGTTCCATTCATCTGAGGCCTGTAGGTTGTAGAGTTCTTGTGTTTGATCTTGAATGCCTCACACATGGCATTCATCAGGTCACTATTGAGATTGGAACCATTATCGGTGATGATTGATTCCGGAATTCCAAATCGGCAAACAATACGGTCGCGGACGAAATCTGCCACAACATTCTTAGTCACTGCCTTGTATGATGCTTCAACCCATTTAGTGAAATAATCGATTGCCACCAGGATAAACCTGTGCCCGTTTGATGCGGCATGCTCGATAGGTCCAATGATGTCCATTCCCCTGGCGGCGAACGGCCATGGTGAGCTTGTTGCAGTAAGCTCGTTTGGAGGCACCTTTATCATATCTGCATGTATCTGACAACGATGGCACTTGCAAACAAATTGGATACAGTCTGTTTCCATAGTCATCCAGAAATAGCCTGCTCGGAGTATCTTCTTTGCTAAGACAAAACCATTCATGTGCGGCCCGCAGGTCCCTGCGTGCACTTCGTCCAATAGTCTGGATGCTTCTTTTGCTTCGACACACCTTAGTAAACCCAAGTCGGGAGTCCTCCTGTACAGGATTCCCCCACTGTGAAAGAAGTTGTTGGATAATCTCCGAAGTGTGCGCTTCTGAGTAGCGTTGGCAAGTTCTGGATATTCTCCTGTTGTCAAGTACTTA
The DNA here is from genome assembly GCF_001879085.1 of Nicotiana attenuata. Taxonomy (NCBI): domain Eukaryota; kingdom Viridiplantae; phylum Streptophyta; class Magnoliopsida; order Solanales; family Solanaceae; genus Nicotiana; species Nicotiana attenuata. The sequence continues at coordinate 137,724 of NW_017672019.1, forward strand.
TTGATGTCGTGGAACCATGGTTTGCTTCTTCCTCAACGTGAGCACAATAAGCCGGCTGATCATAAATCTTTGCTGGGATGGGATCAATGAAATTTGTGTCTGGATGCTGGATCATGGATCACAGAGTCGCCAATGCATCAGCGAACTCGTTCTGGACTCTGGGGACATGCTGAAATTCCGTCTTTGTGAATCTTTTCCTTAACTCCTGTATGTGATGCAAGTAGGGAGTATCTTAGAGTTCATGGTTGCCCACTCTTCTCGAACTTGATGTATGAGCAAGTCTGAATCCCCGATCACTAGCAACTCCTGAATGTTCATGTCAATAGCCATCTTGAGCCCTAGGATGCAAGCTTCATTTTCAGCAATATTATTTGTGCAAGGGAACCTGAGCTTGGCGGATACCGGGTAATGCTGGCCGGTTTCTGATACTAGGACTGCTCCTATGCCAACTCGTTTGAAATATGCGGCTCCGTCGAAAAACAACCTCCAACCATCGTAGGATTCTACAATATCTTTTCCTACAAAGGACACTTCTTCATCAGGAAAATACGTTTTCAGGGGTTCGTATTCTCCGCCAACGGGATTCTCGGCAAGGTGATCTGCAATGGCTTGCCCCTTGAATGCTTTCTGAGTCACGTAAACAATGTCGAATTCACTCAGCAAGATTTGCCACTTGGCGAGCTTGCCAGTGGGCATGGGCTTCTGAAAGATGTACTTCAGCAGGTCCATCCTAGATATGAGATAAGTAGTGTAGGCACAGAAATAATGCCTCAATTTCTGAGCTACCCAAGTCAGAGCACAAAAGGTGCGCTCCAATAAATAATATCGGGCCCCGTACGGGGTGAACTTCTTACTGAGATAGTAGATGGCTTGCTCCTTCCTCCCCGTTTCATCATGCTGTCCCAGAACACAACCGAATGCCCCATCAAAAACCGCGAGGTAAAGCAATAGAGGCCTTCCTGGCTCGGGCGGAACCAAGACTAGCGGCGTTGACAGGTATTCATTGATTCTGTCGAAGGCTTTCTGACAATCGTCAGTACATTTAGTAGCAGCGTCTTTCTTCAGCATTTTAAAAGATGTATTCACAAATGACCGTGGACTGAGCTATAAACCGGCTGATATAGTTGAGTCTTCCCAAGAAACTCATCACGTCCTTCTTGTTCTTTGGCGGTGACAATTCTTGAATGGCTTTGACTTTTGATGGGTCCAATTCTATTCCCCGACGACTCACGATGAGACCTAGTAATTTCCCAGCAGGAACCCCGAATGCACACTTGGCGGGATTCAATTTCAGATTGTACCTCCTTAATCTGTTGAAGAACTTTCTCAAGTCTTCCGTATGATCAGTGGCCTTCTTGGATTTGACGATGACGTCTTCCACATATAACTCAATCTCCTTGTGTATCATGTCGTGAAAATAGTGGCCATGGCTCTCATATAGGTGGCGCCAGCATTCTTCAACCCAAATGGAATCTTTTTGTAACAATACATTCCCCACGGCGTGATGAAAGCCGTTTTCTATGCATCTTCCTCATCCATCCATATCTGATGATATCCGGCGAAACAATCAACAAAGGACTGCAACTCATTCTTGGCGCAGTTGTCGATAAGAATGTGTATGTTCGGCAAGGGGAAGTCATCTTTGGGACTGGCCCGGTTAAGATCCCGGTAGTCGACACAAACTCTAACTTTCCCATCTTTCTTTGGTACTGGCACGATGTTGGCTAACCATGTCGGATACTCTACCACTCTGAGAACCTTGGCTTTGACTTGCTTAGTAACCTCTTCTTTGATTTTCAAACTCATGTCGGGTTTGAATTTCCTGAGCTTCTGTTTTACCGGCGGACAGGTTGGATCTGTTGGCAGTTTGTGAGCTACAATGGACGTGCTGAGACCAGTCATATCATCATACGACCAGGCGAATATGTCCTCATATTCCTTTAAAAATTCCGTATATTCTTCCTTTTCTGATGGTGACAGGTGAACACTGATGCGAGTTTCTTTGACATTTTCTGTATCTCCCAAATTAACGACCTCAGTTTCTTCCAGGTTAGACTTAGGTCTATTCTCAAAATTCTCAACTTCTCTGACGACCTCTTCTAGTATATCATCCTCTTCTGAATCTATATCCTTTTGCTGCGTTGTTTCGTTGCAAGTCACAATCGTTGGTTCATCATCAAAGTAAGTAATAGTAATGCTGTGTGAAAATAGAGTAAATGATAGAGAAAATAATAAGAGCGAGATATATGATAAACTGAAATGCTTTGATTAAATTGTTTGAAACATCGGAGCTCTTTTCGAAATTAAAGACAATGTGGAAAGGAAACCAACTAGTAAAGTAAGCTAAGAATGAGATGCATGGTGCTTTTGTTTAGCCTTGCTACCCCGAAGCCTTCCGGGCCCTGACGGTCCTAATTGACCAATTGGTGAGGCGGTCTCCTCGGTTCACAGCTTGTATAGAAGAGCCTTCCTCCCCTTCCTCCTCGAAAAGAACACAGCAGTCCATATCATCATCCTCCAGAAACAGATTCTTCATGGCTGCCAACGCTTCGTCTTCCTCTGACCCGTATATAGTATCTGCCGGTTGGAAGGTTTGCTCCAGGCTGGGTATCGGAAGCTCCAATGGATAGTAGGGACCGCACCATGGTGGCGACCAGCTCTGGAATTCTTCACAAGTATAACCGTACCCTAAGCCAAATGTAGTACAATGCTTCTTTAGTTTGATGGGCTTAGTGATCCCCTGAAGATTTTTACCGAGTCCCTTTCCAGGCTCGTACCTACACCAATTCAGGATACTTTTGATCTTGTTGTCCCACCACTTATCCTTATCCACAGTGTTGACCCTTTCGATGTGGTAGTATGTTTCTCCGCCTATTCTCCTTCTGCCCCCGATCATCGGGATGGTCTGGCGACTATATATGGGGTTACTACCATCACCATGAATAATCACCTCTTGGTGATTCTATTCGAACTTCACCGCCTGATGCAGGGTCGATGCTACGGCTCCAGCAGCGTGGATCTAGGGCCGTCCTAATAGCAGATTGTAGGATGCCGGGACGTCTATTACTTGGAAGTCGACGTCGAACCATGTTGGCCCCATTTGTAAGCATAGGCTGATTTCTCCAATAGTAGATATCTGGGACCCATCGAAGGCCTTGACATTGATAGCCCCATCGTTGATCTCGTGCAGGCTCTTTCCCAAAGTTCTGAGAGTTATCAGTGGACAGATGTTGAGGCTCGATCCTCCATCGATCAGGACTCTAGTGATGAAATAATCTTCGCATTGTATGGTGATGTGCAGTGCCTTGTTGTGGCTCAATCCTTCCGGCGGCAGCTCATCTTTGTGGAAGGTTATTTTATGGCTCTCCAGCACTTGCCCTACCATATTCGCCATTTCACCCCCGGTTATATTGCTGGGCACATAAGCTTCGCTCAGTACCTTCATCAGGGCATTCTTGTGAGCGTCAGAACTCTGTAGAAGAGCTAGGATAGAGATTTGTGCTGGTGTTTTGTTCAACTGTTCAGCGATCGAGTACTCCTTAGCCTGTATTTTCCTCAAAAGATCGTCAGGACCAGTTTTGATAGGCCGTCCTGGGGCTTGCTTACTGGACTCGGCTAAGTGCTCTGGGTGTAAACCCTCCCTGTTATGGTCATTCCTTGCGCATCAGTTGTTTCTCCTGTCTTGGTCTTTCCTTTCCTCCTAGCTTCAGCAGTGTAATCCCATGGTATGACATTTGAGTGGAACGGTGTTATGTCTGTCATTGCCACAGGAATAGGCACTTTGGTGGTAACACAGCAACCTCAAATGGGTGCAGGTTCTTTTAAAACTCCAAATTCAACCTCAATTGGCCCGAGCTCCTTTACAGAAGGAGGCGCTTCAAATTCGAGAGGTATAGACATGTTTACTTCATCGTCCCTGGAGGGCTGATTCTGCACAACAATTGGGTTAAGTGTAACTACCGGTTTCTTTGGTTCATCCTCCTCAGCAATCAAATCTATCGACCCTTTGGGGTCCCAATAATCTTCGATCTCGATCATGTGAATGTCTCCACCTTTGTGGTCAGGCAGAGGGTTGTTACGAATATTAGGAGCAGGCTCCTTTGCTACTATGACCTTATTGTCGATCAGGGTTTGAATCTTGTCCTTCAATGAGCGGCACTCGTCAAGGGTGTGCCCCTTCATGCCGAAATAATACGCATAGGTCTTATTGGGATTGACCCAGTTGGAGGGATTTTCTGGAGTTTTGGCTAGGATAGGAGTTACGTAACCAGCAGCTTTAAGTCTCTCGTATAGCTGGTCAATTGGTTCAGCGATGGATGCGTATTGTCTGGGAGGTTTGCGGTCAAAATTTGGCCTGGGTCTAGGGAAATTTTGACGGGTGGGAAGTGATTGGTAGTGAGAGGGTTGAGCGTTATTAGCTTCATAAACAGGTGCTGGTTGAGAGTATCTGGGTGAAGTGGGTTGGTATGTGAGAGGTGGAGAGGATTGGTAAACGGGAGGTGGATTCGGATAGGAGGGTGCGGGTGCTCGGTAATTCGGGATAGGCTGATATGTAAGTGGAGGTGATGGGTAGGTGTGGTATTTTAGTGGTGATTTGGCTCCCTGTGCGACCATTACGGCACTCACATCTTTCTTCTTGGACGTACCACCGGACTGTAAAGCCTTATTGGTGGCCTATAATGCTTCGAGATTAGTAATGATACCATTCTTAATGCCTTCTTCGATTCTTTCTCCCAGTTTAATGATATCGGAGAACTTCTGACCCTCGATTAGCATCAACCTCTCGTAATATTGGGGATCTTGAGCCCGGACGAAGAACCTGTTCATCTATTCTTCTTCTACGGCCGCCTGACCTTTGCAGCTTCTGACCTCCAACGAGTAGCATACTCGCGGAATGTTTCGGTAGATTTCTTCTTCAAATTCTTGATGTAGAATACATCCGGTGCATTCTGTGTATTGAATCGGAATCTATCCATGAAATCCGAGGCCATGCCTACCCAGCTTTTCCATTTCTTGGGGTTCTGGCTGGTGTACCAGGATAAAGCATCCCCCTTCAGACTTCTCATGAAGAGCTTCATACGGATCTTCTCATCCTTTCCGACTCCGAACAGCTTATAACAATATGTCCTCAGGTGGACCCTGGGATCTCCTGTTCCATCGAATATTTCAAACTGGGGAGGTTTGTACCCCTCCGGAAGTTCAACATCTGGCTGAATGCAGAGGTCTTCATAATTTAACCCCTCAATACCTTTGTTACCTTCCACGCCCTGAACTCGACCGGTCAATTTCTTGAGTTCTGCTGCTAAGTTCCTGATAAGGGAGTCTTGTCATCAGACTCAGGTGCACTTGAGATTGGTTGAGTAGAATGGGGTACAGTATCCACGTAAATAGGAGTATTGTGGAGATGGTCATTTGTGGTGTTCAGTGGCTCGGGAATGAGTAGTGGAGTGTTGTTCGGAGTGTGGCATGCGTTGCAGTGTTGGGTATGAGTGGGTTGTATCTGTGGTTGTGGGTGTTTTGTGGAGGTGCGGGATTCTGGGTGTTGACATCAGGAGCGGTGAGAGAAAATGACAGGTTTGCCAAGTTCCGAACCTGCTCCAGTTCTTCTTGGAACTTTAATAATTTTTGCTCAAGTTGGGTAGCAGTTTCCTTAGCAACCGGGGTACCTTGAGGAACCTCAATTTCCTTTCTGGCGCTCGGATCTCCCATTCTACCTTTGTTCTTGTTCCGGATAGGACTCGAAGGAGGAGGAGGTGGAGGGCCCTTGGATCTTGTGGACTATGATGATGATGCCAGAATGCACGAACTAACCTTTGGGGAAGGGGAATAAAACAAAAAGTAAAAACAAAAAAAAGGTAACAAGTTAGTGTGGATCATGAGGAGAAAACATTGCACACAGTACAAGAATATAAATCATGTCCTAATTTGGGAGCCTCGTTGTGCCCGAGGTAGGCCTATCGACAAGTTAATTTGGAGAACTTATAATGCTAAATGCCTCATTTTATTGATAAAAATAAGACGAATCCCAAAACGACACTAAATTGCAGGAAATAAAAAAATATCACTAATGGCCATTGGCCTTATTACATTTAAAGCAAAAGAAAAGAATCCTATCTATTTGGTCCCAGAAGGACCTTCCCCGTGTTGAATGTTCTCGTTCATCAAATCCTCCAGCTCGCGTAGGTTCACCAGTAAAAATGCCTTTGCCAGGCGTTCTCCTTCGTTTCCATCAGCGTTCTGGCAGTCGGTGACTCTTTTTCTTACTTTTCCTTCCAATTCCAGCAGACTGTATTCCAGATATTCCAGCTTTTCGCTAGCCTTGGTGACCCTCTCTTTCCATTCATTGATTTGGTCACTTGATGGGAGATTCCTCCACCAGGTCAGCAAGAGTGAGGGTATACTGACCATACCGAAGTCGGGGACCTTGTTCTCCATTTTCTGCAAAACAAAAGGGTTAAGATCATACCCCCCACCGGACTCGACTATTTAAACCAATAATTAGCATAAAAGCATTTAGTTCTCCAAATAAATGCACAGAATATGGTGGCGTCCGTTTGGGTTTCAAGGAAACCCAGTGGACTTTGGACAAGGCTATCTTAAAGAGTCATTATGTGGACAGCATAACCGACTCGACTAGGTTTGACAGTGATGTATGCACAGTTAAACTGAATAAGGTTTCTATGGGGTATTAGACCAGTACCCTTGAGCGGACAACTCAAGAGGGAAAGGCACGGAACCGTCGACTGCACCGCTGATCGACCGGTTTTACCGCAAATACGCCTTTGCCAAATTTAGGGGGTAATAATATCGGAAGAGCGCAACAACTCATTATAAGCGTTGCTATGGTATTTGTTTGGCACGAGTGGAATATGATGTTGAAGATGCAGTTTACAAGAATGAAACAAATTGACATGTATTTTCACGTTCATATAATAAATGTTTACAATAATTGCTCAAAAATTACAACGGTATTGATGGAAAGCGGTAAATGAAAGTAATTAAAGAAAAAGAAACAAAAGAAACAAGTCAGTTTTGAATAAAGGCATTAAACAAAAGCAATAAAAGAAAACAATAAAGTCACATATAACTTGAAATGGTAAAAGCCTAAAGAATTCCCAGCAGAGTCGCCATGCTGTCGACGCCCCCTTTTTCCCAAGAAATAGGGTTTACGACATTTTTTTGGAAAAGACAACTCTATTCCCGTTCGGGAATTGGGTTTTGGAATTGAAGAGTCTCCACCTAATGATTATAGTGCATTAGGACACTTTAAGGAAGAATTTGAGATGAAGAACCACAGTTCGGGTAAGGGCTAGAAATTATCTCGAGGGGAAGGTGTTAGGCACCCCTCAAGATCCACTAGTGTGGTTCCCGGCCATGTTACAATTGTGACTTTAAGTGCAAACAACAAGTAAACAAGCAAGAATTACAAATACGAGGGGGTTTTAATATAATAGTTGCAAATAATTTGAAATTAAACGAAGTTAAAGAGGCTAAAATTTGTGAAGAAAGTAGTTTTCGAAATAAAAATAAACAGATAAAGGGAGAGGGGTCCTATGTTTATAAATAATATGGATCACCCCACACAACACCCGGTAACCGTTTATACACGTGGTGTTATCGCGTGGTCATCATATCCATATCTACCCTTCCCACCCCATTAAGGTATTAAAGCGCAGAATGTCTCGTTACTTATTGCATGCTAGTACCCGTCCCAATCCTATCAGTCCCGGAGGCATTTGAACTAACTAGTCCTAATGGGAGAGGGGTTTGGGGCCTTTTGGAGAGTTTTCAAAGGACAAAATACTAAGGCATCAATCAAAACACATAATGCAATTAAAGGGGAAAGCAAATAAGCAAGTAGGGCTCACATAAGCCTCCTAAAATCAGATAAAGCCATAGAGTTTAGCATGTCTTGCATGTACTGGTTTAGTCTTAAATTAAATTAAAGCGATGAGCGGACTGGTTCAACACATATTTTTAGATAGGAAGTCTGCATTAGGCTTACTCGAATGCAGTTGTTTAAGACATGATCCAGTTGATTAGTTAACCCTTTTTTTGTCTATGTGTTGGATAGAACTACTGATTTTAAAACACAAGCTGATTTTAAAAGAAAATTTCAGAGTAACAAAAAGTTTCAGGAAAAGGGTACGTGGTTTAACAACTAAACGAGTTCCAGAATGCAGATCAGTTGGGAAATGTTTACCAGAGTTCATGCGAGTAGGTTTAGAAAGAAAAGTCGCTTGTTTCAGTAAAATCAACACTGTTTTGAATAAGTGAGACAATTTTTGGTTTCGAAATCCCTATAGGCATGCTTTCTATACGTGATACCTTTTTAAAAACTAATGGAATCCTTGTAAATCAAGATATCTACATATGCCATTTTATATTAAACCTATCNCCAAGGAATACCAGCTAAACCTCCTATTTCTTCAAGCAAATGAGTCATTTCAAGGTCCCCGAAGCGGAACACAGACTTGTCACTATCCCAGAACAATGTTGCAGCCTCTATGATTCTGTTGTTAGGCTGAATCTCTAGAAGAGAAGGCAAATTCCCTATGTATTTGCGGACGAGTGTCTGATCGCTGGAGTGTAGGTCTTTCCACCAATTCAGCAGCCTTGGATGAATGTTGGTTACCATGCCAAATCTCGGGACTTCGTGCCTCATTTTCTGCAAAACAAAGCGTTAGGCCCTTACCCCCACCGGACTCGACTATTTAACCCAATAATTAGCATAGCAAGCACTTTAGTTCTCCAAATAAATGCACAAAACATGGAGGTGTCCGTTTGGGTTTCAAGGAAACCCGGTGGACTTTGGACAAGGCTATCCTAATGAGTCATTATGTGGACAACATAACTGACTCGGCTAGGTTTGACCATGATGCATGTATAGTTTAAACGGAGTAAGGTTTCTATTGGGGTATTAGACAAGTACCCTTGAGCGGACAACTCAAGAGGGAAAGGCACGGAACCGTCGACTGCACCGCTGATCGACTGGTTTTACCACAAATATGCCTTTGCCAAATTTAGGGGGTGATAGTATTGGAAGAGCGCAACCACTCATTATAAGCGTTGCTATATTATTTGTTTGGCACGAGTGGAATATGATATTGAAGATGCAGTTTACAAGAATGAAACAAATTGACATGTATTTTCACGTTCATACAATAAATGTTTACAACAATTGCTCAAAATTACAACGGTATTGATGGAAAGCGGTAAATGAAAGTAATTAAAGAAAAAGAAACAAGTCAGTTTCAAATAAAGGCATTAAACAAAAGCAATAAAAGAAGGCAATAAAAGTCACATATAGCATGCAATGGTAAAATCCTAAAGAATCCCCAGCAGAGTCGCCATGCTGTCGATGCCCCCTTTTTCCTCGCGAAATCGGGTTTACGACATTCAGGAAAGACAACTCTATTCCCGTTTGGGAATTGGGTTTTGGATTTGGAGAGTCGCCACCTAATGATTATAGTGCATTAGGACACTTTAAGAAAAGAATTTGAGATGACAACCAGAGTTTGGGTAAGGGCTAGAAATTATCTTGAGGGGAAGGTATTAGGCACCCCCCAAGATCCACTAGTGTGGTTCCCGGCCATGCTACAATTGTGACTTTAAATGCAAACAACAAGTAGACAAGCAAGCATTGCAAATACGATGAAACCACTCACATAACAATTGCAAATAAAAAGCACAAAAGGATTTAAAAGTGCTGAAATCTGGAAGGAAGTAGTTTTATAATCACAGAAAGGTGTGAGAGAAAAGAAGGGGTCAAATAATTGATGCAAGCAACTTAAAAGAAGTAAAAGAAGCGGAAGTTGAAAATCGGACAGCTTTTAAAATTCTGAAAATAAAAAACTAATAAAGAGGGAAGGGGGTCCTAGGTTTATATCACATGGATCATTTACACAACAACGGTATCCAATTGTACGCGCAGTGTTATCGTGAGATCATCATCTCCATGTCTACCCTTCCCACCCCGTTAAGGTATTAAAGCGCGGAATGGTATCGTTACTTATTGCATGCTATTACCCGCCCCAATCCTATCAATCTCGGAGGCAAATGGACTACTAATCTTAAAGGGAAAGGGGTTTGGTGCTTTTAGAAGTTTTCAAAGGACGAAATGCTAAGACGTCAACCAAAACACATAAGTGCAAATAGAGGGAATCAGGGAAGCAAACATGGCTCAAATATGCCTCCATAAACCAGCAAAAGGTCATAGAGTTTAGCATGTCTTACACGTACTATTTTTGGTCTTAATTAAATAAAGCGACGAGCGAACTGGTTCAACACATATTTTTAGGCGAAAAAGTCTACATTAGGCTTACTCGAATGTAGTTGATTAAAACCGATCTGATTGTTAATCCTCTAAGTGTTGGTTAGAACTAGGCGTGATGTATACTGATTTTAGAAAAAGATACATATTGAAATGGGGTTACCAATTTTAACAGGACATTACGAGTTCAATAGTTAATATCACCTCTATTAAGATTCGAGATTTCCTATAGGCATGCTTTCTATATGTATGCTGATTTGGACACCTTTTCGACGTTAACAAAGGTCCTAGGAACATGGTATCAATATGCAGTTCTTTTTATTAAACCTACAAACTGTTTGCCTAGTGATGTTTATAAATGTAGAATGCTGTAGTCTATAGACCGTATTTTATAGAACAATTGGAAGTTAATCCGATAGGCAGGATATCTATGCGCGGAGACGCAGAAATTATGAGTGAATGCTATAGGCATGATTTCTAGGTATGAGTTTGCAGAAGTTAAAAGTTAACCTATAGCCATGATATCTAGGCGTATTTGCAGAAATTAAAACTAAACCCTATAGGCATGAAATCTAGGTGTGAAATTGCAGAAATTAAGAGTTACCCTATACGCATGATCTCTACCCTTGATGCATAAAAATAAACACCAACCCCCTTTTTTACTAAAGTTCCCCGAGCTTGTACAAGTTATTACAACCCAAAAGAAATGAACTGGAATTAAAAAATACATCAGAAATCCTCAGCTACATATGAGTAGCCTAATCCAGACTTGAGGCCTAATAATATGAGATTGAGCCACTTTCGAGATTCAGATTTTCAAGCCTTCTCTCATATAGGGTGTTTTAGAGATCCAAGGGATTTCAGGAACCCCAGGCAGTGCATACACCCAAGATGTTAATCAGAAATTGAGTTGTGCAGTGTGGAAGGGCCAGCCCTTATGTGTCCAAGTTCAGAGGGAGCTCGAGGGTCCCAAGGCGAGGCTCACACAAGAGGGGCAAAACTTAAGTTCTAAGAATGAGTGTAAGTGCAATACAAAGGGTAGGGGGCTACCCAGGCAGGCTGGTGGTCATGCCCAGCCACAAAATAGACTGGCACAGCCCTGACCAAACCTATTGATCAAGCATTTAGAGAGTAAAGACCTACTGGAGGTCAAGCCATGGCCTGAACAATAATTAGAAATACTGGCAGGCCAAGGCTGTTACTCAGCATACACAATAAGGGAGTGGGGATGGGAAATTGACAAAGCTTAGGGCCCAAAGGGGTCCAGTTCATATCCATGGACAATGATTTCAGACATTGCCATGTTTCTGAACCATAACTTTAAGCATATCAAGGGGTATGGGGGTTTGGGATTCATAAGGTAGCAAATAAACAACACACGACTGACAGAATGCACACATAGATAAACTTTAAATTGCAAGGGAAAGGGAACATATCACAGCATGCTAATAACACATCTTGATTGCAGAAAACATGAGTAGAAGTGGATAGGAATGAAAAACATGTTGTTGTTGAAGCTTTTTAATTAACTAGGACATACTAGCAGAGAAGCAAAGTGCAGAAAAATAGAGCAAACAAGAATCCACAGTCTAGCCTTGGCTTCCAGCCGGCTAGACAAAGCAACAGCACAAGTAGCAGAAAGAGAGAGAGAGTTTTTAAGTGTAAGAGTGATTTTTTGAACTCAGATTGTTCGCCTGTGTTCGTGTGTTTGAAAGAGAAGAGTGTAGGTATTTATAGCTTTGAAAACGTGTAGAGAAATAAGGTAATAAGTAAAATTAAAACACAAACATGGAAACAATCACCATTCAGAATCAATTAACCCAAGTGATTCCCCTTTTATTAGGGAAACACTGCTTAACGGGTCAGCAGGCCTAATTAAGGAAAGAATATCAGTTTGGGGGGCAGATTGATTATTGCCATGTAAAGGGATAGTAAAAGCATGAAGTAAATAATCCAGTCTAAGTACAAAATAGGCTTATTTTGGGAAAGGGTTCAGCAAGGTAAAACATCACAATAAAGGAAGTGAATCAATTAATTTTGAACAGATGAGTAAAAATTAGGGCTCGTAAGAAAAATCTTTTTTTGCAGTCAGTCACAAGATCAAAGGAATCAAGATCAAACAAGAAAGGAACATGATTCTGCACTTCACTATATAAATAGCAAGGAATGAACAAGCATGCAGTGTTAGACATGTTGATGAAAAGAAGCAACACAAACATATAGTAGCATTAGGGTAAGCTAGGGTTCAGTAGTAAGAAAATATTCGAAGCACAATAGTCAAGCAGGTCAAATAATCACATAGAAACAACAGTGAAGAAGACATAGAAGCAAGTAAAGGGTCTCAGAGTAGGAACAAGTGAGAAAACTTCTAAAGAAAATTAGGGCTTTAACAGTAACCAGGTTTTGCAAGATGGTAAGAACTTAAAATTAAACAAATTAAACGAGGAAGAAAGAATCAGCAACAAAGAACAAATGCACATTTAAACAAGCAGCTTTCAGAACTCGGATAAACTAAAAGGAATTAGGGCTTTTAACATGCTGAAACAGATAGAAGAATAAACATGAACAAATCATAGCCAAAATATAAACACGTTAAAAGATCAGAGGTCTTTTGAAAAACTTCAAAGGAAAAACCCTAATGAAAGGTCGTTTTTGCAAGAAAAGTTGAAGAACTTTCGCGAAAGCACTTAAACATTCATGGCAAGTATAGATCTAAAGCAGATCTGAAAGAAAAATCAAAAAAAAATCCCAAAGATTAGGGTTCGANGAAACTTCGAATCGATGAAGGTCTGAGCGAGGACCTTCGAGGTCTGGCCTCGAACCTTCAAGCACGTGAGAGCAGTAGGGGGTGAGAATAGGTCGTCCATGGTTAGAACAACCATAGATTCCGATAGATTTGGGGTTGGAGGTGGCAGAGAGCGATTAGGGTTTCGAGAGAGCTCGAGAGCATTTGAGAGAAGATAGGAGTTAGAGGCGACGCTTCTGAAAGAATGGGGTAGGGTTTAGGGGTCGTTTGGAATTAAAAAGGAAAGAAGAGATCTGGGCCGTTGATCAAAATGATCAATGACTCAGATTTTAAAAAGAAAATGGGCGGGTTTGGGCGATTGGATCAAGTAATCGGGCTTAAATTGATTTGGGGGTTGGGATTGGGTTGAATTGAGGTGCAAATTGGGCTGTAATTGAAATGAAATTGAGGCCAGGTTTTAAATAGCCACTTTTCCCCCGTTTTATTTTATAAAAAATAGCAATGATGGTTTTAAAAATAAATTAAAAATACTGAGTAAACAAATATTACATAAATATTAACTTAAAAATACTGGACCTAATTTTGTAATTATGAAATGCTATTAATCACAAAACAGGATATAATTGCAATTATATGCAATTTAGCTTTTAAAATACCAGATAAATTTGTAAAAATATGCAAAAATTACCTTAATTATATTTTGGTGCAAAATGTGAGAATAAAAATGAATTATTCACCTAAATGACAATTTTGGGAATAATTATTGGATTTTGTTGTATTAAAATAGGCGATGAATTGGTTTAAAAATCATTAGAAATGCCAGAACTCTTGGGTGTGCTTATATATGTACATATATGCTATTTTGGAAGTATTTTGAGTATAAAATTACTAGGGAAAAATTGGGTATCAACACCCAAACCCAGTCATTTATTATTTAAGTCCCAGATAAACACATTTCATTTACTCAGTTTAACAGAATTGCCCTTAAGCGGTATCAACGACATGTGAGGAATCAAATAAGAAGTACTAAAACAGAGAAATTATTCATGGATTTAGTATCATGACTGAGAACATGTGTGAAAATAAGATACATAACTCAGAGAAAACACGAATAGCCCTATCGAGTCTTAAACAGTTAACACATAGCCTAGACATGATGTCCAAAATGATTCACAATTCAAGTAATCAATCAAGTAGGGGAAACACGGGGATAACATGATATGATAGAAAAACACGCGTAGTAATAGCCTAAAGGCCAATCATGAACATATCGGTGCACACATATACGCCCGTCAGCAAGCACGTGCGTCACTCCAATATCTTTCACATAACATAGTCCTTAGGGTTAAATACTCTCAAATCCAAGTTTAGATGTGTTACTTACCTCAATGTGCGCAACTCAATGCTCCAACAAACCCTTTCTTCGCGAACCGACCTCCGAATGACTCGAATCTAGTCACAAACAACTTAATATAATCAATACAAGCTATAGGAATTGATTACATACAATAAAGCTATGATCTTTAACCAAAATCAAAACGTCAACCCAAAAAGTTAACCTCGACCCCACACCTTGAAACCTGACAAAATTCAAAAATCCGAACACTCATTCAATTACGAGTCCAACCATACCAAAATCATCCAATTCCAACAACAAATCAACCCTCAAATCCTCGAATTTTACTCTCCAATACACAGTCCAAAATCCCCCAAGTTTCACCTCAAACACATATAATCTTGGTGTAAAAATTAATGGGTGTTCAATATTTATAGACAAAAGTGATCAAAAGTCACTTACCTCTTGAATTATAGTGATATCCCTCTCAAAAATCGCCCTTAGCCGAGCTCCAAGAGCCTAAAAATGAGAGAAAACTTGAAACCCTGTAAGATATACCACTGCCAGGCATTTCGCATCTGCAATCCATTGTTTGCTTCTGCGTAATAGCTTATGCGGTCCAATTTCTGCATCTGCGGAACTCATTTAAACTCTGCCCCACCGCATGTGCGGTCCAAAGCCCGTACCTGCGGGACCACACCTACGGAACTTCTCCGCTTCTGCGTCTCATGCTCTCCAATCGCTTTCTACTTCTTCGGACCATCCATCGCACCTGCAGAAGCGCTTCTGTGCACTTATGTCCGCTTCTGCGGACTCCCAATCCCAGCCCTTCCTCCGCTTCTGCGAAAACAACACGCATTTGCGGGCTCGCAGATGCGACATATTGCTCGCACCTATGACCTAACATCAGCCTCCCAAATCTCGCACCTGCACAAAGGTGGCCGCTTCTGCGACTCCGCACCTGCGGCCAAAACCTCGCAGGTGTGGTTACACAAGAACTGAAGCCAGCAGAAATTCCTTAAGTCTAAAACTCACCCCGATTTCAACCCGAGTCACCCCCGAGGCCCCCGAGACCCCATCCAAACATACCAACACATCCTAAAACAAAATATGATGTCGAAGCCTCAAATCTCATCAAACAACATCAAATTCATGAATCACACCGCAATTCAGGCCTATTGAAACTAATGAACTTCCGGCTTTAAAACTAATGCTGAATCATATCAAACCAACTCCGATTGACCTCAAATTTTGCACATAAGTCATAAATGACACAATGGACCTATTTTAACCCACAGAACCAAAATCTGAGCACGATATCAATAAAGTCAACACACGGTCAAACCTCTCAACCTTCCAGTCCTTCAACTTTCCAACTTTTGCTCATTCGAGCCAAAACGACCTACGGACCTCCAAATCAATATCCGTATATACTCCTAAATCCAAAATTACCATACGGAGCTATTAGAACCATTAAAACTCCATTCTGGAGTCGTCTACATAAAATTTAGACTCCGGTCAACTCTTTCAACTTAATCCTCCAACCTTGGGACTAAGTGTCCCAATTCACTCCAAAATATCCCCGCAGCCAAACCAACCACCTCGGCAAGTCACATAACTACAAATAAACATAGAAGAAGCAATAAATGGGGAAACTGGGCTACAATACTCGTAACAACCGGCTGGATCATTACAGCTAGGTTAGGGGAAGTAGCAATCTATATTATGCTTAGTCGGGTGCTTAAATTCTATAGCCTATCTTGTCCTAAAAATCTACTATTCTGAAAGAAAGTCATGTATGTGCTTAGGAAAAAAAAATAATTATAGGTTTTATAAAGTTTATAAATTATGAAACAGTCCTTTGAAATATTTTTGCCTACTTAAGAAGCTTTGTTAAAGATTTCCATGTTTAAAATAAGATTTAAATACTTTATCTCTTTTGAAAATGTGGTTATTCATGTGTAATTTTGAAATGAAAGACTATTAGAGAATCTACCATTAATCGGGATAAGTATACCTTTTGCAATTGATTCAATCGGGCTCATGTTTTCTTTTTAAAACAACACTGAGATTTAGTTTTCAAACTCGAGTTGTGTTTTGTTTTATTTTCTTGAAAATCGACTTCTGATCTTTCTAAAGAGGGATTCGTTTTTACCTTTCTTAAACCTGTTCAGCCCCAAAACTTTGTGGAAGGTGATTAGTAATAGCAAGATGAAATCTTTCATTTATTGAAAAGAGATAAGTGATTAAAACATTAACAGTATTAAAGCGGACAGAATTTTGAACTTTGATTCCGTTTTTGTTTACCTATGGGCCTTGGTTTGCCTATGTTCCTAAAACAATCAAAAATATCCACACAAAATTTAATAACATCGTTAGTTTGAAATAAGACACATTTACAGAATAAAGACATAATACCACCTATTGTCTAAAATGAGAGAAAGGGAAAAGGTTGGACTCTTGATGTTGGGCCGAGGGAAATTCAAGCCCAACAGACTCTATGCACAGCAACGGTAGACTCCATATAGCAGGAAAGGCATCCTGGATTGGAACTTGGGCCTGAGTTCCAAAGAACTCAGCAAGCCCAGTTCAACATGCACATAAAAGAAATAAATTAGTGAGATCAATAGGAGGCTCAACAATAAAATCAAGTAAACAGGATTAAAAGATATAGTGTAACCAATTATATTTGCATTAATCCTAAGAGGATTAATAAGAGCCAATGACTAAAAGCTTAGAATAAAACCTTATTCATGGACAAGGTACCCTTTGGATCCTTGGCACTTTAGAGTTCACAAGGGTCTCATGGACCCCGAGCAGTGCTTGTGTCAGGAATGGGCATCTTAACCACAAACTAGGTTTCACCCCAAATACCATAATCACTCACACTTACTCTTCCTCACAAGTTTAGATAAAAATGAAGAGTTAACTTAGTTGTTACCATGAGAACAGAAGCAGTAGAAAAAACAAGTTCAGATATTCACAATTTCAATAGAAAAATATAGGAGACATTATCCTTAGAATGCAAGAATATGAGCAGTTCAGGATTTCAGAATATTAGCCCTAGGACCAGAACCCACCAGCTACTGCAAACAGACTTGTAGCATCCAATGTCCTTATAGCCATCTACAACATGCATTGGGACACTTAGGAAAGTTATCACATTGACATAAGAACAAAGGGAGTTAGTGACATTTATCAGTAAACAATTTCAAGTTCAAGAATGCTTGGCTAAGTGATCCAAGTGACAGGGAAGCCATGTACATTGATTTCATTAGCTCTACTAAGAGTTCTACATTTCAGGAATCTTTAGTTAGGTTCACAGTACTTTAACAGTCATTTTAGTGATCTTCAGAACAATCAGAAGCAAGGATACACATGGTTGAGGCCTCACTATACTAACAACCATACTGACAACCTTATTCAGACTTCCTAAGGGTAATAACATCAACAAGGATATCAAAGTAGGCAGGAAGGTCAGTTTTAACCTAGTTCAAACCTAATGGCATGATTTGTAATCTATCAGATCCCCAAAGATTCCTATATTGACAATTAGTATTCATACAAACAAGCTTATCAGCCAGATATGAAGAAATGGATGAGGATGTTCATTTCTAGAGGGTGGAAACGGGACAAACAAAGTGTTGATAAGTTTACTTAGCTTATGAGTGATCAAGTTACAATAGTAAGTTTCCCCTTTTAGATTTCTATATTAGGAAGGATTCAATCTCATTCATTGACAAAACAGTTTTCAAATAAGGCACATGGTAGTTTATACATGAAGATTTCTCAAATGACAAGCAGTTAAATGTTCATGAGCATCATTGGGTAAACACAAGTATAGAGGTCACTAAGGATCACTTGACCAGCATACAACGAGGTTTCTAAAGAGCTTCAAGGTTACAAGATCATATGGGCAGATAGTGTGATGACTAAGCTAATAAATTCATTACACGAGTTCGGATTTTAATGACAGATTTGCATGAGTTCTTACGTGTGTAGAGGAGGCATGGTTTCAATAATAAATTGTTCAACCAAAACAAGCAGTTCAAAGGTATAACATGAACTGTGATGAATCACTTCTACCAAAACGGTGTAGCATGACATTTCAAATATAGGATCAATATAGCATAGTCTAGCAGATGAACTCTTAACAGGACATAAGGCAAAGTCTAAGAGCATAGTTCAATTGAATTAGTTAAACATGGTAGTTTAGCTGATAGAGCATGCATAATATTAACTTATTTCAACTCATTATCAAGAGGTTCAAAAAGACTTGTTCAACAGAGCATCAGTCATCAAGAAAGCATTTGTTATCTATCTAAATTATGAGCAATAAGGTTCATTAACAATAGAAATTGGCCAGCGGTACTAACACAATCATAACTTATAAGAAGATAATCAATTCAACAAGTGAGTATAACATGTAAAGGCAAAATATAGTAAACACAAACATAAGCCACAGATATGCATTACAAACAAAAACTAATCAACAAATCAAACATCATATACACAAAACAACATAATTAATCAAAGAAGAAGGAGGATCAGTGTAAAATGATCTTCTGCGAGGCAGCAAATCAAACAAGATCTTTTTATCTAGCCATTTAGGAATCCAAACTAGAACTAATAAACATACAGAAATCAAGCTCGAGCAGAAATGAAAAGAGGAAAAAGAGAAGTTAGGAGAGGCTACTGGAACTTAAGAACTTAGCCGAAAAGACTTAAACTTTTCAATGTTTTTTGCTAGTAATGTCAAGTGTATTCGTCTGTTAGGTCATGTTAGGTAAGAGCATTGAAAGTTCCTATTTATAGTGGCTGTTGAAGCCTTAGGGTTCCAGTTAAATGAAAACGATAGTGGATGATGGCGATAGTGAAAAGGTAAAATCAGAAGGAAAGAGGGCGAAAATTGGTGATGGATTTTACTTGAGAAGAGAGAAGGCCAACCGTTGAAATCTTCAACCCAATGGTCAAACCTTAATGTACAGAGGTCACTGTGTTTGACCTCAAGATAAAGAATAATGATGATGAAGTTGAAGATACAACCATGCATGACATGGATTTGACTGAACATAGGAAAATTAGACGAGTTTTAATTTTTGTCTTTTAGGCCTAGGGTTTCAGCTTGGGGCTTTTGAATTCTAGTGATGAAAATGGGAGAAATCGGCTAGATTCGCAGGTATAGGGGAGCAGATTGAGTGTTTAGGGTTTGGATTCATAACCTTGCACTAATTTGTGCAATGTTTCATGACTGATGGGAGATGCGAGGTTGAGAGAATAGAGAGGAAAAGGGGAAAGGGAGGCGGCCGGTCTTAGTGAGAAATGATTAGGGTTTGGGTGGTCTTTGGGTTAAAAACAGGAGATGGGTTCTGGGCTGTTGGATCATTTGATCAATGGCCCTGATAATTCATGTCTTGAGATTTATTAGAAATAATTTTTATGAAAAAACGGGAACCGTTTGATCTGTGTGATGAAGATAAGATCTAGCGTAAGGTTTAAAATAAAAGGGAAAGCAAGAATAAACGTGGACTGTCGATGATTTAGATCGACAGTCCAGATTTGTTGTGCTTGTTTTGTGAGTGAAGAGGACGTGTGATGTGGCAGGATTGTATTGGCTCTCAAGGGCTGGCATAGATTGCCAAGTCACATTGGGCCTGCGTTTTGGGCTACATTTGATTTAACAAATAACTACATTGTATTTAATTATATATTTGCAATTGTAGCCATTTAATCTTGTGACCCCTTTAAAATTAACTTAATTAAACTTAATTAATTCTAATTAAATATGATAAAAATATAATCATCAAATACATTGTAAATTACTATAATTAACTAATTATCTTTTAAAACAATTTATTTACTAAATTCTGAATCTAATTTCGGACCAATTTAAAATAATAAGCGAAGTAAGTAAAAATCAAAGATTAATTTGTTAAATTAATTATAAAACTTGTGTTATCAATATATAGAGATTATTTTAATAATTTCAAAATAGTAAGGGTGATAAAATTTATAAATATTTAATACCGAATTATTAATTACTAATTTCCTATTAAATTAATATGAAAATAGGTATTATTGATGAGAGAATTTTACCGCACTTATTGCATATTGTTAAGCATAAATAACTTAATTTTAAAAGGGAGGGTCAAAATTGATCGTCAATAGCTGCCTCTCTTTGACCGGAGACGATGAAAGAGTTTGCGGGCAAAGAAATTGAACCAAGACCAATTTTTTCCCGACTTTAGGCATGTATTGCAAGAATGGCATGTGGATCTGGGAAAAATTATGAGTTGCAAGATTAGGGAAAGGTTACTGGCCGAATTCTATCTTTGAATCGCCTACGTAGCTCGGGCTTAACGAGGATCAGGCTTCATGTAGTTCTGGAATGATGATTTGGAGAGAGTGGGGCTTGCAGGAGATGCCCCAGTATCGTGTTATGACGATATTGCGAGACAGGAAGATCTTGGAATGCATAATGACTTCACAGATTGTTGCTCGATTATGAGACTTGAAAGTTTTGACGATTTGGAGTTCTACTGATCGGATTGAGTTGGTGTTTGGATCCTTGGCTCGCTTATGAGTTTGTTGTCCTTTATAGTGGTGTAGCTTGGTTTCCTGCTTAGAAGAAGTTTCACATCTCACTGTTTGATCCTGCAAAAGAAGATACACATATGCCCATATATCATAATGCAAATACATTAAAATATGATATAAATAATGCATGAATGATAATGTCTGGCTGCCGGCTAGTCGTTATTTGGGATCGGGGACACGAGATGTTTGAATCTGAAATCTTCGAGCCTTGGAGCATTATTTGGGATGCCGGGATGAGTCTTTGAATTTGGCTTGATTGTTAGCCGAGCTGTGTACGGTTCCGCAGCTGTTGGAGCATTAAGACTACATGCGATGGGAGTATCTCCACGTGATGGGAGTAGTTGACTTTAAAAATGTAAAAACCTCCGCACGATGGGAATATCTCCATACGATGGGAGTAGATGACTTTGAATATAAAAACAATGCCTGTAAGCTGCATAAATAAAAAGTTAAAACATTTGAGATAAAGTAGAGAAATGAATGAGCATGCGCAAGAGATACTCCTGACTGAAGAACTAATTTGCGACCATCCATCGACAGAAAGTATGGCAGAATTGGATGTTCCATCCTTCGATTGGTGGAGCTAACAATGAAGTTTGCAACGTCTACTTGGAATCTCCGATATGGTGGAGTGACAGTGTGATTTGTGCGAAATGTTCCAGTTGGCGAAGTGAACAGTTTGCTATATACAGGGTTCCGATTGGCGGAGCCAATGACTCGATATGTATAAGGCGCTTGGTTGAGCGAACAGTTTGCTATATACATGACTCCGATTGGTGGGGCCGGCGACTCGATATGTACAAGATTCTCCGATTGGTTGAGCACACGGTTTTCTATATACAGGGACCTCCGAATGTATCGAAGACTTAATTCTGGAATACCTGCAAGGAATTTGAAGTTAGTCCTTAACCATATGAGAAAATGATTGAATAATGAAGGAGAGATGAGGGCTCATGAGATGGTAGAAGGTGTGTCATTGCTCCTGGTGTAATCTGGTATCCTTCGATTCCTGTTGTTGTGTTCAAAGGAAAATTCTTAGTAGGGGAGGGGCGTTGAATTTGTTGATTATGGGTTTGGCCTTGCCCCGGATCTGGTGGATTATGCCACGAAGTTCGATAGGTGGAAAGATAGAGTTCTCTTAAAACATTTTGAAAATTGTTTATTTTTATGGCAAATGTCGTTGTTCCAGATTATGACATGTTTGGAAGTTCCCTTCTGCAAATATCATTTCTTGGTGATTTTGCCCCGTTGATGACATTTCCTAGAAATAACCCTGATGATGTAGCTTCTTGCCATCGCGATCGTGTCCTAATCTAAACAAATGCATTCCAAAGGATTTCCTAAGGTTATGACCAAACCTTTTCAAGTTTCCTACATATCCGAAAGGAATCAGGTCTGAACATACTTCGAAGATGATGAATGAATTATTATGGAATGACCGAGCCTGACTCAAGCAACCTACGTATCCAAATAGAATTAGGTCAAAACGTAGTTCGATCACAATAGATCCAAAATGATAATGAATTGAAATAAAGTGGCCGAGTCTGACTCAAACTACCTACGTATACAAATGGAATCAGGCCAAAACTTAGTTCAATTACACTAGATGGCTCAATCTGACGAGGATTTGGATCTGGATTACCACTAAAGGAATCAAGTTGCGACGTAGTTCCGAATACATACAAAATGAAATTTGGATTTTCTATTACAAAAGAGAGAGGGAGACCGGACCCTACGTGGGTTGCCACGTATCCCACTATGGGAAGTCAGGTCGAGTGTAGTTCTGTTTACAACCAAACCCTAATTCTACTATCTTCAAATGTAGTATCTCTTGATTGCGTGCGTTGATGGGATTCGTGCTGAATTTGCAATCCATTTCTGCTAAGATCAATGCTCATCTCGACAATACTCGATGGACCACGTAAGGACCTTGCCAGTTTGGTACAAACTTTCCTTTGGCTTCTTCTCGATAAGGGAATATCTTCTTCAAAACTAGCTGCCCCGGTGTGAATTGCAAAGCTTTTACCTTTCTATTGAACGCGTTGGCCATCCTATTTTGATACAACTAGCCATGACGTACTGCATCCATTATCTTTTCATCAATGATCATGAGTTGTTCTTGCCTAACAAGTATCCATTCCGTGTTGTCTAATTTGGCTTCTTGAATGACTCTTAAATATGGTATCCCGACCTCTGCGGGTATCACAACTTCTATTCCATATACCAACATGTATGGTGTT
The DNA here is from genome assembly GCF_001879085.1 of Nicotiana attenuata. Classification (NCBI taxonomy): domain Eukaryota; kingdom Viridiplantae; phylum Streptophyta; class Magnoliopsida; order Solanales; family Solanaceae; genus Nicotiana; species Nicotiana attenuata. Next base: position 160,916 of record NW_017672019.1, read on the forward strand.
GCTCCAATGGGCATTCTCATAGTGGTGCGATAACCTAGAAAGTCGAATGATAGCTTCTCGTGCCACTATCTGTGATTGTCCACTATCTTTCGTAAGATCCTTTTGTTTTTTTTGTTGGCTGCTTCAACTACTCCATTCATTTATGGCTTGTGGGTTGTGGAATTACGGTGGACAATTCTGAACTTCTCGCAAATCTCCCTCATGAGATTGTTGTTGAGGTTGGCTTCATTGTCAGTTATGATTGACTTTGGGATCTCGAATATGCAGACTATGCTGTTACAGACAAAATCTGCCACTACTTTTTTTGTGACAGCTTTGTATTTAGAGGCTTCAACCCATTTGGTGAAGTAGTCAATGCCTACCAGGATAAAATGATGTCCGTTTGATGTGGCGGGTTCTATAGGTCTAATCACGTCCATGCTCCAAATGGAAAACGGCCAAAGAGAACCCATTACGTTCAACTCAATAGGTGGAACCTGGATGAAATCCCCATGAATCTAGCACTGGCGACACTGCTGCACGTAACATATACTATCACTTTCCATGGTCATCCAAAAGTATCCAGCTCTTAAAATCTTCTTGGCTAAGGTGAAGCCATTCATGTGGGGCCCTCATGTTCTTGCATGTATATCTTCCAGTAATCTTGTTGCTTCGGTGGCGTCTATACACCTTAATAGACCCAAGTCTGAGGTCCTCCAGTACAGGACTTTCCCATTAAGGAAAAAGTGACTTGCTAGTCTTCTTAGTGCTCGCTTCTAACCATTGGTGGCATTCTTTGGGTATTCTCCTACTTCAAGGAATCTTTTGTTGTCATTCCAAGCCTTACCATCTGGCTCTTCATCCACATGGAAACAATATGCATGCTTATCTTGAACCTCTACCTTGATTTGGTCGATATTATTCTTGTCTAGATGCTGGATCATAGATGACAAGGTTACAAGAGCGTCGGCGAACTCATTCTGAATTATGGAAACATGTTAACTCGATCTTGGTGAACTTCTTACATAACTCTTTTACGTAGTGAAAGTACGGAAGGATCTTGACATTCTTGGTGGTCCATTCACCCTAACTGCCTGTATCAGCAAATCGGAACCTCCTATGACCAAAAGTTCCTTGATGTTCATCTCATCTGCCATCCTAATCTCGAGGATGCATGCTTCGTATTCTGCCATATTATTTGTGAAAGGAAACTTTATCTTGGTTGAAGCTGGGTAATGCCGTCCTAATTCAAAAATTAGGACCGCCCAATCCCTACACCTTTGAGATTTGCTGCTCCATAAAAAAACATTCTCCACCCCGACTATGACTCCGCAATGTCCTTTCCAACGAACAACACTTCTTCATCTGGGAAGTATGTGGTGGGTGGCTCGTAATCCTTGTCTACCGGGTTTCTGCGAGATGATCGACCAATGCTTGTCCTTTGATAGCTTTCTACGTCACATACACAATGTCGAATTCGCTGAGAAGAATCTGCCGTTTGGCCAACTTTCCCGTAGGCATCGGCTTTTGGAAGATATACTTGAGCGGATCGAGTCGGGATACCAGATGTGTGGTATATGCTGGCAGGTAGTCCTTAGCTTCCGAGCGATCCAGGTCAAAGTACAGTAGGTCCTTTCCAACAGGGTGTATCTAGCTTCATTCGGTGTAAACTTCATACTTACGTAATAGATAGCTTGCTCCTTATTTCCAGTCTCATTGTGTTGTCCCAACACACATCGAAATGCATTATCTAAGATGGACAAGTATAGTAGCAAAAACTTCCTAGGTTCTGGAGGAACTAACACTGGTGGATTCGACAAATACTCCTTGATCCTGTCGAAAGCTTTCAGACATTCTTCCGTCCACTTTGTAGCAGCATCTTTCTTCAACAACTAGAAAATAGGCTCGCAGATTACTATTAACTGGGCTATGAACCTGTTGATGTGGTTTAATCTACCAAGGAAGCTCATCACGTCCTTCGTACTTTTGGGTGGTGGCAAGTCTTGAATGGCCTTGATCTTTGAAGGGTTCAACTCTATCCCTTTCTTGGTGACGATGAAACCTAACAGTGTTCCTGTGTAGGCTCTAAATGCGCACTTCGCAGGATTCAACTTCAAACTGTACCTCCGAAAACGTTCGAAGAAATTCTTTAAGTCACTCAGATGATCTGCACTCTTTTGAGACTTGATGATGATGTCATCTACATATACCTCAACTTCTTTGGGGATGATGTCGTGAAAGAGGGTCATCATGGCCCTCATATAGGTAGCACCAGCATTCTTGAGACCAAATGGCATGACCCTATAACAATAAACTCCCCATGGCGTAGTGAACGCTAGTTTCTTAGCGTCTTCTTCGTGCATCAGAATCCGGCGAAACAATCCACGAGCGATTGCTACTCATGCTTTGCACAATTGTCGATGAGGATATGAATATTTTGTAGAGGAAAATCATCCTTTGGACTACCTTTGTTGAGATCTCGATAATCCACACATATTCTAATCTTCCATCCTTCTTTGTTACTGGTACGATGTTCTCCAACCAAGTAGGATAATTGGTGACTCTCACCACATTTACCTGTGTCTTCTAGGTGACTTCTTATTCTATCCTTAGACTCAAATCTGGCTTGAATATTCTGGGTTTCTACTTAACAGGTGGTCAGGTGGGATCGGTGGGCAACCGGTGCGAGACGATGTCGGTACTTAATCCGGGCATGTTGTCATATGACCAAGCGAATACATCGATGTACTATCGGAGGAGCTCCACCAATTCTTCCCATTTGTTATGTCTTCAGATGAATGCTGATTCGAGTTTCTTTCATGTCTTCTTCATTTACCAAGTTGATTACTTATGTTTCTTCAAGGTTGGGATTCTTCTAGCTCTCTAGTTGCTCGATCTCTTGCGGGAGGTTCTCAGGTATCATGCTCTCGTCGTACTCTTCATAGTCTGTATAGTTTTGTTCAAGGGTTTTGTTACATGTCATATTACGGAACGTGGGATTTTATCGATTTGATTACCGAAAAGGAAAACTAAGTATAGATTTGATTACCGAAAAGGAAAACTAAGTATAAATAAAAGCTAAAAAATGGAATCTGCAATGATTTCAGGAAAATAATTCTTTTCATTTCATCAAACAAAGGTCTTAGCGTTCGAAGAGGCAATTAACAAAAAAGTACAGGCACGGTTCAGGCCTCAATTGACCGTGCATTTTTCTTCAAAATTACTACACTTCCACACTACCAAGACTCCCAGAGAACTAGAGTCGGACTTGCGGTCCAATTCTACAAGTTCTCTCCTGGTTCGGCATCCCGAATGGTCGGTGTCTTGATATCAGCTTTGGTACAACATTCCTCGATCATAGTCATGAACAATCTTCCCATTCTGTCAACGATGTCATCCTCTGATGGTGAGCTTTGACCCGGACCTGGAACACGCTTTGGTACAAAAGCCTTGTTCCTAGGGTTACCGCTATATGTCTTTCCAGTTATAGGTTGATACCCCAAGCCGGCGGTACCTTTCTGCCCTTTTACCTAAATTGGCTCTATTATCCCATCTAATTAGGCTCCTAGCCTAGTCCCTGGTCGGTACCCATACTTCATCATCTCTCTCATTGCCATCTTCGACCTATACAGTGACTGATACCATGGCTCTACTAACTTTTCTCCATTTTTGTTGCTTGCATGATCTCGACTGCATGAAAGGCGACCCCATCTAATACTTCTATGAGAGGGACATTTCTTCAAGTAAGTCGATTGGCTCCACTCCCTATGTATCACAATCTCTTCATAATCCCAATCGAATTTCATACACCGATGGAGAGTGGAAGGAATTACCCCTGACATATGTATCCAGGCCTTCCCAACAATAGGTTGTATGAAGACGAAATGTCCATCACTTGAAACAATATTGGGAACTCAACTAGTCCAATCTGTAAGGCTAAGCAGATTTCCCCGATGACATCTTTCTGTGACCCATCGAAATCCCTCACTCTTACATGGCTTTATTTCACTTTCCTCAAACGAATACCCAATTCTCCTAAAGTAGAGAACATGCAAATGTTTACTTCGGATCCTTTATCGACAAGTACTCGAGACACGACTTTATCCCCACACCTGACTGCAGTATGCAGAGCTCAGTTATGATCCACACCCTCCACAGGAAGTTCGTTCCTGTAAGGCCCCTTGAAAATTTCTACTCAAAACTCGAAAGCTCGTAGTGATAAGTTAGGTATATGTGTTAGAAAAGTGTGTTTATACGGTCCATTATGCGGTCGCATAATAGCTATGCGGACCGCATAGTCGCCGCAGAGTCAGACAGTTTGATGGTTAATTTTGAGGTCAACTATGCGGCCCATTATGCGATCGCATAATCAATATGCGGGCCGCATAGTCATCGTATAATCCCCTTGGAATTTTGCGAGTGGCAGTTCTGCGGTGCATTATACGATCGTAGAACAGGTATGCGGACCGCATTCTTGTCGCACACCCGTTCAGTTTGTTCAGGTTTTTGAGCCATTTTTGCGGTCCCTTTTGCGGGCCGCATGTCCATTATGCGATCGCAGATTGGGTCGGGGCTCCTATTTTCTAACTTTTAAAACCCGACCCCATCCCATTAAAAACATCCCATTTTATGTTATTTTTACTGCAAATAGAGTGAGAGAGAAAGTTCTAGAGAGAGAGAGAGAGTGATCTTCATCAAGTCCCCACCCAATCCTTGCCTAAACCCTTGAAGAATTTCAAGTACAACTGCTAGGACTTCACCCCAAGAGGTAAGAACTTGAGCCCTAACCTTTGGTTTCGAAATTCACACTAGAATGAGTAATTAGCTTGTGAGTTCATGGGTATAAAAACGGATTTTCTTGCATGCATAAAGGGTAATAGGGTATGGGGAGGTTGTGAACTAAAAAGATAGCAATTGGGGTGTATGATGATGAAAATCTTTCACAAAAGGATCCTAAAAATCACAATGCACACTTAGTGCTTGCTATTATGCTCAAATAAGCTAGAACCTTAATCATGTCTCTAATTATTGGTTCAACTTGCAATTTTCATAAAATAGATCGAAGTTGCTAGGAAATTCCGGAATTTATTGTAAGGATTTAAGGAAAGCCCTATTGAGGTATGTATGGCTAAAACCCCCTCCTCTTAGAAATTGAGCTTCCATGGTGTCCGTGCAAATGTTGTAAGTCCAAAATTTGATTGATGTATTACTTGTTATGTCAAATGAATTGGTGTGGTGAAAATGTATGTGGAAGGTGCTTCTCCATGTGTTTAATGTGCTATTCTTTGTAAAATTGAAGATGTGTGGAGAACATGAGCTATGTGCTAAATGCTTAAATTTCAAGTCAAGGTTACATTGTGATTAATATGCCGAACTAGATGAATTCCTCTCTATGCTTATAACTTGAATTGCTTTTGTATGTGCCTATGATCTTAAATGGCTAGGTTAATGATGAAAATGGGAATAATGTGAAACATGAGTTATGGAATGTGGCCTAATGCCAAGTATGATGTGGTAATTGTGGCCCCAAGTGCCGATGAACTAATACACGTGAAACCAAAAACTGAAGCGAGATGATTAACGGAAAAGGGTAACGTCTTGGTGAGACGGTTTAGCCAATCGGGCCGTGATCGGATGCCATGTTACACACACATGGTGGTATTGTATTGATAATTGAAACTGGAAAGTGAGAATGAAATAAGGGTAATGTCTTGGTAAGACGGCTTAGCCGATCGGGCCGTGATCGAACTCCGCTCAAGAAAGCGGTGGTATTGAGAATAATGATGCAACAATATGGAATGCCCCACCCTAAAGTTACGGAAACTATGTGAAAACTATGTGAACCCTTTTATTTTGCTAACATGGTGATTCTTTGAAGCTTTGTAGTCCTTATGATTTCTTTTTACTCTTGTATTGTTGTTCTTTCTAACAGGATGGCGTTTAGTTATACATACTAGTACTATTCCATAGTACTAACGTCCCTTTTGACGGGGGCGCTACATTTTTGAATGAATGTAGGTGGCTCTATAGCTGATAGTGGCGATCGCGCATAGCGGAGTATCCCCCTCTCAAAGTCTTGGTGAGCCCCCTTTCTCCTTCAAGGGGTTATGTCGTACATCTTTTGTTATAGACTTCCACTTTTGAGGTATAGCCGGGGCCTTGTTGCCGGCGTTGTCATAATTGTCTTTTGTATCCTTAGAGGCTCCGTAGACGTTTGTGTGGGTTATGTTCGGATGTCGGATGGGTCAATGTACTGTATAGTAATTCTAAACTCTAGTTCTTCTAAACTGCAACTGTATGAAATCTTGAAAACTTAACCATGGTTTAAGGTTTGTGATATGAAAATGAATTAACAATGTTGAGCGTACGATTCTTGCTATTGTCTAAATAAACGAAAGCATGGTTTCCTTAATCGTGTTGAGTTGGGTAGAAAGTGTTAAAAAGGCTTGCTTAGTTGGGTTCACTTGATTGAGCGCCGGTCGCGCCTCCCGAGGTTGGGGCGTGACAGTTCCTTCGAAAGGAAATCATGTTTTCTTCGACCATTTTTCCAATGTTTGCTGCCAATGCCTCACTGGTGGTATTGCTTGGCGTACTTACTCCACATAGCACCTTCACCAAAGCATCCTTATTATTGTCAGAGCATATCAACAAGTCCATGATCGATATGTGAGCAGGGGTCTTCCTCATCTGTTCTTTCACGAAATTCTCTTTAACTGACATCTTCCTCCAAAATTTTGCCGCCTCAGTGTCTGTAATGTTTCTACTTGAGTTCCCTCGGTTCACCTCTTTTGGAGTGTAACACCTTCCTGAGCTGGTCATCCCGTGAGCAGCTATGGAGTCTATCATTTTTCCCTTTCCTTTTGACTGGTGAGTCCATGTCACTGTTTTATATTCTCGACTCTCCTCATTTCTGACAAGGGCGGTGGACCGTTGTTGGTATGTTTGAACCATCACAGGAGGTTTCAACTGTACAGTAATCAATGGAGTATTTCAGGGTGGCATCCCTGCAGCTTCAACATTCCTAATAGTGACAATGGCCCCTTCCTCTCCATCAACCCTAGGCAAACCCGGCATCGCCAATGTCACGGTCTTAGCGTGACAATCCAGTATAGCGTGACATGGTGACAACCAATCTATGCCTAAAATCACATCAAAATCGATCATGCTAAGCAGTAAATACAATAGAATCACCCACCGGTGTAGATACATGTATATGCATAACTAAAGATCACGGGGCATACCCAGATAACTAGCAAAGTATGATGACACATATGAATAAGTGGAACCAGGATCAAATAATACTGAAGCATCCCTGTGACACATTGAAACAATACATGTGATTATGGCATCAGAGGAAATTTCCTCTGGCCTAGCTGAAATGCGTAGCAATGGGCTTGGCCACCACCTGATCGACCTCCCCTTCTAGGACGGCCTCGAGCTGACTGAGTCCCACCCCAAGCTGGCTGTGCGGGTGGTGTTGCTGCTGGTGCTGAAATCATAGGCTCAGTACTCTGTTGTGGGACCCTACTCAACAATAGGGGAAATCCCTCTTGAGATGACTCAAGTCCCCGCACGCAAAACAACCCCTCCTTTGACGGAGCTGCTGATTCTGATGATTAGAATAGCTGCAAGTGGAACCCTGTGCAGATGAAGCGTGGTAAGAACTCTGTGCCGGCAACACACTGAATGATGACTGGGCTGGGTGGGCACTATAAGAACTGTGACTGACTGAAGAACCACGAGGAACATGGCCAGCTGCCTGAACGAGTCTAGATGGACGACCTCTGCTGTGGTAAGACTAGCCTCCAGATAAGGAACTATTGAAACCACCTGAATAACGAGGCCTCTTAGCCTCCCGCTCCTCACGCTTCTATCTGCAAACCAGCTCTAAGCGTTTAGCAATCTCAACCACCTGCTCAAACCTAGCATCCGTTGCAACCTCCCGAGCCTTAATGAAGCGTAAACCATAGTTGAGGCCATTAATGAACCTTCTAATCTTCTCCCGTGGGAACCAACCACACTGGGTGACAATCTAACTCTGCAAACCTCATCTCATAGTGAGTCACTGACATACCTTCCCGGTGTAGCTGCTCAAACTGCCTACGCAACTCCTCTCTGTGAGTTTGTGGGACAAACATCTCTAAGAAGAGAACTGAGAACTCATGCCATGTATGTGGCTGTGCATCGGCTGGCCTGCTCAACTAATGGGCCTTCCACCATCAATAAACTACCCCATTCAGTTGAAACGTAGTAAATGAAACCCTACTACTGTCCAAAATACCCGTTGTGCGAAGAATTTGCTGACACCAGTCTATAAAATCTTGAGCATTCTCCGACTCTATCCACTGAACTCTAAAGGCTTAAGCCTCCCAAACCGCTCCAATATCTTATGCTCCTCATCACTCATATGGGGACTAACCTCGGCCCGAGAGGCAACAACCGGCTGAATTGGCGATACACCTAGTGTCTGGAGTCCTTGAGCTAGCTGCTTTGGAGTACAGGCGGTTGGAGTCTGGGCACCTCCTCCGTCCTATAAAGTGGTTTGTGAAGCTGGACCGAAACCGCCTGAGCTAGGCTCGTGCACACAGTCAAAATCTGGTCTAAGGCCTCTTGAAGGCCAGGAATCACGATAACTGGTGCCTGAGTTGGCTCCGCCGGCTCAACAACATCCGGTACCTGCTCCTCAGCCGGAGCAACTGGTGGCTCCACAAGTGCTGTTCTAGCTATAGTACGAGCGACACCTCGGCCTCTACCACGGCCTCGGCCTCTCGAGGCCCTAACTGGTGGTACTGGTGGTTGTCCGCCTGATCTGGTCGCACGTGTCCTCACCATCTGCGAGAGAATAGAAGAGTCAAGTTCAAATTTCAAAACTAACAAATCTGCATGACAAGAATACAAGAAAGTGAAGTTTCCTAACAGTTCGATAGCCTCCCGAAGATAAGTACAGACGTCTCCGTACCAATTCACGAGAATCTACTAAACATGCTCATGACTTGTAATACCTATGAACCTAGGGCTCTAATACCAACTTGTCATGACCCAAATTTCCAACCTGTCGTGATAGCGCCTAACACACTTGCTAGGCAAGACGAACATAATAATAACGAACCAAAATAACGAATATATATATATATATACATATATATAAGTAGCATAAGTCTGAGATCTCAATGTAACAAAATACCTCTAATACAAGATAAGCCCCCAGAAACTGATAAATACGGAGTCATGAGCTCTACAACAGAATACAAGTCTGAAAACTATATAACTTTAAACAACATTACATAAGAAAAAACAAGCCAAGACTGCGAGCAGAAAATGTAGCTTTACCTCGTCTCTCGATACTCAGCTCAACAAGCAACACTGCTACTGATAACTGGTACCAACACCTGGATCTGCATAATTAAGTGCAGAGTGTAGCATAAGCACAACCGACCCAATGTACTCAATAAGTATCGTAACTAACCTCCGTGAGGTAAAAGGAGCAAGAATTATAAATGATACCTACTATAACCTGTGCAGTTTCATCGATTTAACAAGTATAGAGCAATGACGTAATCAGGTCATAAAGCACAGAAAGAACCCTCTACGTGTGTGATTGCAATTACTCAAGTTCTCTGTCCAGCAAATGATACAATATATAAAGATGATGTGCAAGTAAATTAGGTAATTAACCATGGAAATTGCAAGTAAAGATGAAATGCAATTCCAAAATAACACTAGCCAGACTTTCCATATCCGTACCAAACCACTGATCAATTTTCCTCAATAACCATGTGCAACACCATAATGAGAGAAACATGAGAGGGTGACCCTAGGGGGATAGATCCACAACCACACGCTGCACGGACAACTCACGTGCTAATAGTATCAACCGCACGGACAACTATGTGCTGCACGGACAACTCACATGCTAATAATATAATTATCTGGATCCACACAGAAACCTCACGTGCCAACAATCTCAAACTGCATGTGGTCACAAGCTACCAATCTGGGTCATAACTCACAAAAAACAATTATATAAGAATACATGTACATGATCAGTGATTATCAAGTTTCATACCTCTAGATTGTTATAACTAACATGCTATAGTGTAGGCATGTGCAATATGTTCTATCACAACTAAACAGAAAATTTCATCATGAAATAATAGATTATCAGGTTCAATTGGTAAAATAATCTCAATGAAATCTCAAATGTGGTACAATGTCAAGACCCCACTTCACCCTCCGTGAATTATCGTGGCGGAACCTAGTCTCTACGACTAGGTAAGCCTAACAAATGTGGAAAAAGAAACAATCGCGGAAAGAAAGTGATTAAAAATCGAGACAAAAAAGTTAAACAATGTTTAAAATGCCGTCTGGTATATAACAGTACAAGATCTCAAAAATTGAACAATTCCCAAAACCCGGAATCCCATGAATCACAAGCTAAGAGATACATAAAAAGCTCTAACTCCAGAAATGTCCACCAACAAGGGAAATATAGAAGGGCTAAACTAGTACAGAGAATAGAAAGGGACTCCTCGGTCTGCGGACGCGGCAGATATACCTCGAAGTCTCTACAAAAGCGTCTCGCCTCAAGGGTGATAAGATGAGTGAGAGTACCTGGATCTGCACATGAAAAACAAGCGTAGAAAGGGCATGAGTACACCATAGTGGTACTTAGTAAGTGCCAAGCCTAACCTCGATCGGGTGACGAGGAAGGTCAGGGCCCTGCTGAGGTTAAAGAAAATACAAGATATAACAGTGTAGAATAAGGCAGTATACTTAAGTGCAACAGTAAAAAGTAACACAGGATAAAAGAACAACATCAAATTTACAGAGAGACATAGAAATCACGGAAATAAATACAGCTCAACGCAGAGATAACAACCGGGGGATCTCCCAGGATACCGTCCTGTAGTCCCCAAATATAACAATCCAGTGGATCTCCCGGGTGCAGTCCCGTAGTCCAACTCATAATGCGCGGGGATCTACCGGAGTCTCGATCCGTAGTCCCAAATGTAAATATCCAGTACTGGGGGAATCTACCGGGTGCAGTCCCGTAGTCCAATATAAAAGTGCAGGGAAATCTCCCGGAATACAATTCCGTAGTCCCAAAGTAATCATACAGGGGGATCTCCCGGGGTACCGTCTCGTAGTCCTAAAGTAAACACACAGCAGCAACGCGAAGAAAACTCGATTCAATTTAAATTTCCGTACCAAAGTAAAACAGGTATTTCTAACCTAGCATGCTGCACATATTCCAAATAGTCAATTAAACATGCTTCCCTAGGCTAATAGCAGGCTTAAATTACGCACAGTATGAACATGAAAAAGGAAATCACATTATAGTTACTTAAAGAAAAATGGATTTTCAACCATTAGCACAAGTACGCACTCGTCACCTCACGTACAAGGCATTTCAATTATCAACAAACCAAATCCTCAGGGGAGTTTCCCCCACACAAGGTTAGACAAGCCACTTACCTCGAACCGACTCAAAATCAACCCGAAACCACGTTCTTGCCACGAGTATTCGACACCAAATGGCCCAAATCTATTCAATTCAAATGCATAATGTAAATAACACTTCAAGTAACTGATTCTACAAATAAATTCTAAGCTAATACGCGAAATTAGGTAAAATGACCAAAACGCCCTCCGGGACCATGTTTCGGAATCAGGTAAAATTTACAAATTCGGAATCCTCACACCCTCACGAGTTCTGTCATACCAAAAGTACAAAAATCAGACCTCAAATGGTCCCTCAAATCATCACTCAAAGGTCTCCAATTAACCAAGCCCTAACCCCCGATTTACCACTGATTTTCCTTTAAATTTCATGCTTAAAATGATAAAAATCACCATAATAACGAGTTTAGGTTCCAAAAATCTTACCTCCTTGAATCTCCCTTGAATCATCTCTCAAACCCCCCCCCCCCCAAAAAGCTCAAAATCCGGATGAAAATGGTGAAAGAATGGGCAAAAATCGCGACTGAAACTTTATATATGTTTTGGCCCAGGACTTCCGCACCTGCGGACACTTCCCCGCACCTGCGATCCCAGGTGCGCATCTGCGAGATTTCATTAATTCTCTTGGGCCGCACCTGCGCTTCTTCTACCGCACCTGCGCTCACGCAGGTGCGCTCGAACTACCGCACCTGCGGAAACTGGCCTTCCCTCACATGGCCGCATCTACGGTCTCTCAGCCGCTTCTGCGGTTATGACAGCAGATTCAGAAGCTTCAGCTGCAAATCCCCAACTCCAAACTTCCCGTTAGCCATCCGAAACCACCCCGAGGTGACCTCAACCAAAAGCACGAACAAGTCATATACCACTATCCAAACTTATACCAATCCATAAAACACCTAAAACAACATCGAAACATCGAATCATCATAGAATTCAAGCCTAAGAATTCCAAAAACTTCCGAATTACGCTTTCGATCAAAAAGTCTATCAAACCTCGTCCGAATGACCAGAAATTTTGCACACACGTCACATTCAACACTACGAAGCAACTCCAACTTCCGGAATTCCATTCCGACCCCGATATCAAAATCTCACTATCGAACCGGAAACTTCATAAATTCAACTTTGGGCATTTCAAGCCTAATTAAGCTTCGGACCTCCAAAACACAATCCGAACACGCTCCTAAACCCGAAAACACCCAAGGAGCTAACGGAACCAACAGAATTCTATTTCGAGTCCATCTTCACACTGTTCTGACTACGGTCCAAATTCTAAAAATTAAACTCTCATTTAGGGACTAAGTGTCCCAAAACTCCCCAAAACTCCAATTAAATCCTCCCAGCAACTCACAATAGCAGAAACAAACACGGGGAATGTAGTTAATAGGGGATCAGGGCATTAGTTCTTAAAACGACCGGCCGGGTCGTTACATCCTCCCACACTTAAACATTCGTTCGTCATCGAACGAGCATAGAGACATACCTGAAGTAGTGAAAAGATGAGGGTAACGGCTGCGCATATCGTGCTCGGTCTCCCAGGTCATCTCCTCGACCGGCTGATCCCGCCACCGAACCTTCACTGATGCAATATTCTTTGACCTCAGCTTTCGAATCTGCCTGTCCAAAATTGCCATCGGCTCCTCAACATAAGATAGATCCTTGTCCAACTGGACTGAACTGAAATCCATCACGTGCGACGGATCACCGTGATACCTCCGGAGCATCGAAACATGAAATACCGGATGAACTCTTGCCAAGCTGGGAGGTAAGGCAAGCTCATAAGCAACCTCCCCAACACACCTCAATATCTCAAAAGGGCCAATAAATCTCGGACTCAACTTCCCTTTCTTCCCAATCCTCATAACGCCCTTCATAGGCGAAACCCGAAGCAGGACCCGCTCTCCAACCATGTAGGAAACATCACGAACCTTCCGGTCCGCATAACTCTTCTACTCTTCTGTCTGGACTAGGCTATACGGAGTCTATCCTGAATCACCTTAAAGCCTCATATAGTGCCATCTGAATGCTGGACTGATAACTGTTGTTGTAAGCAAACTTCGCCAGTGGCAAGAACTGATCCCAAGACCCTCCAAACTCAATCACACATGCACGGAGCATATTCTCAAGAATCTGAATAGTGCACTCGGACTGTCCGTCCGTCTGAGGGTGAAATGTTGTGCTCAACTCCACCCGAGTACCTAACTCATGCTGTACGGCCCTCCAGAATCGCAATGTGAACTGAGTACCTCTATCTGAAATGATGGAAACTGAAATACCATGCAGACGGACAATCTCCCGGATATAAATCTCCGCCAACCGCTCCGAACAATAGGCAGTACTCACAGGAATGAAATGCGCGGACTTGGTCAGCTGATCCACAATCACCCAAATGGCATCGAACTTCCTTGAAGTCCATGGGAGCCCAACTACGAAGTCCATGGTGATCCGCTCCCACTTCCACTCCGGAATCTCTATCTGCTGAAGCAATCCACCCGATCTCTGGTGCTCATACTTCACCTGATGACAATTAAGGCACCGAGATACAAACCCAACTATATCTTTCTTCATCTGCCTCCACCAATAGTGCTGTCTCAAATCCTGGTAAATCTTTACGGCACCCGGATGAATGGAATACCGCGAACTATGGGCCTCCTCTAGAATTAACTCTTGAAGCCCATCAACATTGGGTACACAAACTCGACCCTGCATCCTCAATACCCCGTCATCAGCAATAGTCACATCTCTAGCATCGCCATGAAAAACCTTGTCCCTGAGGACAAGCAGATAAGGGTCATCAAATTGACGCTCCCGGATACGATCAAACGAGGAAGACCGAGAGACCACGCAAGCTAGAACCCGACCGGGCTCCGAAAGATCCAATCTCACAAACTGGCTGGCTAAGGCATGAACATCCATCGCCATGGGTCTCTCTGCTGCTGGTAAATAAGCTAAACTCACCAAACTCTCTGCCCGGCGACTCAAAGCATCAGCCACCACATTGGCCTTGCCCGGGTGATACAAAATAGTGACATCATAGTCATTCAGCAGCTCTAACCACCTCCTCTGACGCAAATTAAGGTCCTTCTGCTTGAACAGATGCTGCAAACTCCAGTGATCAGTATAAATCTCACAAGGCACACCGTACAAATAATGATGCCAGATCTTTAAGGCGTGGAAAATAGCAGCTAACTCGAGATCATGGACATGATAATTCTTCTCATGTACCTTTAACAGTCTGGACGTGTAGGCAATCACCCTATCGTCCTGCATCAATACCGCTCCAAGGCCAACCCTCGAGGCATCACAATAGACAGTATAAGACCCCGAACCAGTAGGCAATATCAAAACTGGGGCTGTAGTCAAAGCTGTCTTGAGCTTCTGAAAGCTCACCTCACACTCTTCCATCCACTGGAATGGAGCACCCTTCTGGGTCAGCCTGGTCATAGGTGCTGCAATTGATGAGAACCCCTGAACAAATCGACAGTAATAACCCGCCAAGCCAAGAAAATTACGGATCTCTGTAGCTGAGGATGGTCTGGGCCAACTCTGCACTGCCTCCACTTTCTTCGGATCCACCTGAATACCCTCACTCGAGACCACCTGACCCAAGAATGCCACGGAATCCAACCAAACTCACATTTCGAGAACTTAGCATATAGTTTCTTCTCTCTCAAAGTCTGGAGCACTGTCCTCAAGTGCTGCTCATGATCTTCCCGACTCCGGGAATATACCAGAATGTCATCAATAAAGACAATGATGAATGAATCAAGATATGGCCGGAATACATTGTGCATAAAATGCATGAAGGCTGCTGGGGCATTGGTCAGCCCAAATGACATAACAAGGAACTCGTAATGACCATACCGAGTCCTGAAGGCAGTCTTCGGGATATGTGGCTCCCGAATCTTCAACTGATGATAGCCTGAACGCAAGTCAATCTTAGAAAACACACAAGCACCCTGTAACTAATCAAATGGGTCATCAATACGAGGCAAAGGATAACGGTTCTTCACCGTAACATTGTTCAACTGGCGATAATCAATACACATACGTATAGAACCATCCTTCTTTTTCACAAATAAGACAGGAGCACCCCAAGTTGATACACTGGGCCGAATGAAACCCTTATCAAGCAATTCCTGTAACTGCTCCTTCAACTCCTTCAACTCAGGAGGAGCCATACGGTAAGGAGGAATAGAAATGGGCTCAGTGCCCGGCAGAAGATCAATGCCAAATCAATATCTCTATCGGGCCGCATGCCCAGAAGGTCAGCTGGAAACACATCAGAGAAATCCCGTACTACTGGGACTGAATCAATTGTACGGGTATCAATACTGACATCTCTCACATAAGCTACGCGTCACACCCCTTCTCAACCATACGCCGAGCCTTAAGTAATGAAATAACTCTACTGGAAGTATGATCTAAAGTACCCCTCCACTCTACTCGCAGTACACCTGGCATAGCCAGCGTCACGATTTTCGCGTGACAATCAAGAATAGCATAATGGGGCGACAGCCAGTCCATGCCCAGAATAACATCAAAGTCTACCATGCTGAGCAATAACAAATCGGCTCTGGTCTTAAAACTACTAAGAGCAATCAAACACGATCGATAAACGCGGTCCACAACAAGAGAATCTCCAACATGAGTAGAAGCATAAACAAGAGAACTCAAAGAATCCCGAGATACGCCCAAGTACGGGGAAAAATAAGCGGACACATAAGAATAAGTGGAGCTTGGATCGAATAGAACCGATGCATCTCTGTGACAGACCAAGATAGTACCTGTAATGACAGAATCGGAGGCGACAACCTCAGTACAGGCAGAAAGAGCATAGTATCCGGCCTGGCCTCCCCCTCGAGGGCGACCTCTACCTCCCCGACCTTCACCTCTAGCTGGCTGAGTAGGTGGGGTAGCAACTGGTGCAGTAATCATAGCCTGAGAACTCTGCGGGGCATGCTGTGGCTGAGAAGTCTATGGAGGTGAATCACTCCTAAGTCTGGGGCAATCCCTCACCATATGGCGTGTGTCACCACACTCAAATCAAGCTCTGGGAGAACGTGGCGGCTGTGACTGGCTCGGGCCAGGTCTGCTGGACTGACCACTGGAAGCACCCCGTGCAGGAGGCGCACTAGATACTGGTAGCGCATAATAAGGCTTCTGAGGTCTGGGAGGAGCTGGAATACCACAGGCTGCTGGAAGAGCTGAATGAACAGGGTGACTCATATAACCCCTACCATGACGAGCTAAAGCTGGGGCACGGGCACCAGAATAATGGCCCGACTCTCGAGACCTCTTGGCCTCCCTCTCCCCTCTATCCCTAGCATGCATACCCTCAATACTCCTAGCAATGCTCACCACCTGCTGATAAGAAATATCCATCTCCAACTCACGAACCATGCTAGACCTGATGCTGGGAATAAGCCCCTCAATATACCGGCGAACCTTTTCGCGAACAGTAGAAACCAAAGCTGGGGTATGTCTAGCCAAGTCGGTGAAACGGACAGCATACTCCGAGACAGTCATAGTACCCTAGTTCAAACGCTCAAACTCTGCGCGCCAAGCGTCCCTAAGACTTTGGGGAACATACTCTCTCGTGAACATATCTGAAAACTGAGCCCATGTCTGGGAAGATGCCTCATCCGGACTGTCTAACTCATAAGCACGCCACCATTGATAGGCGGCTCCTCGAAGCTAGAAGGTAGTGAAGGAAACCCCGCTCGATCCTGATATATCCATGGTACGGAGGATATGATAGCACTCCTCTAGAAATCCAAGAGCATCATCTGAGGCTAGTCCGCTGAATGTTGGAGGCTGATACTTCTTGAACCTCTCAAGCCTCTTCCGCTCCTCCTCTGAAGCTACTGCCCTCTCCTCGGGCTGAGCTGGGGCTACCGACTATATAGGAATAATCTCTGGGACCTGATCAACATGCACTCGCTGCTCAGGAGTGCGGGCGGCGGGAGTCTGTGCTCCTCCCCCTGCCTGGGATGTAGCTGCAGCAAGGGGAAGCAACCCTGTCTGAGCTAGAGTAGTGTACATAGTCATAAACTGCGCCAGAGTCTCTTGGAGTGCTGGAGTAGTAGTAGTAGACGTATCAGGTGTGTGGACTCCGGCTGGAACTGCTGGTGGCACCTCAGTGGCAGCTTACGCGGGTGCTCTGGCTGCACCACGTGCGCGTCCTCGGTCTCTATCCCGGCCCCGGCCTCTGACGGCTCCAGTAGGGGGCACGGGTGCCTAATCATCTCGGGTAACACGTGTCCTCACCATCTGTGAGACAATAGAAGACAGAGGTTTAGAATTGTGATATAAAAAACCTCACACGACAAGGAAATCAAATGAAGTGGAACTTTCCTAACAGTTACATAGCCTTTCGTAGATAAGTACAGACGTCTCCGTACCGATCTGTGAGACTCTAATAAACCGGCTAATGATTCATGACTCCTATGAACCTAGAGCTCTGATACCAACTTGTCACGACCCAGTACGCCCTTCATGAACTATCGTGACGGCACCTAGTCTCTACGACTAGGTAAGCCTAACAAATGCGGAAAAAGAAACAATTGCGAAAAGAAAGTAATTAAAAACCGAGATAACAAAGTTAAATAGTGTTTAAAATGCCGTCAGGCATATAACAGTACAAGATCTCAAAAACTGAACAATTCCCAAAACCCGGAATCCCATGAATCACAAGCTAAGAGAAACATAAAAAGCTCTAACTCCAGAAATGTCTACCAACAAGGGAAATACAGAAGGGCTAAACTAGTACAGAGAATAGAAAGGGACTCCTTGGTCTGCGGACGCGGCAGATATACCTCGAAGTCTCTACAAAAGTGCCTCGCCTCAAGGGTGATAAGACTGAGTGAGAGTACCTGGATCTGCACATGAAAAACATGCGCAGAAAGGGCATGAGGACGCCACAACGGTACTCAGTAAGTGCCAAACCTAACCTCGGTCGGGTAGTGACGAGGAAGGTCAGGGCCCTACCGAGGTTAAAGAAAATACAAGATATAACAGTGTAGAATAAGACAGTATACTTAAGTGCAACAGTAAAAAGTAACACAGGATAAAAGAACAACATCAACTTTACAGAGAGACATAGAAATCACGGAAATAAATACAGCTCAACGCAGAGATAACAACCGGGGGATCTCCCAGGATACCGTCCTGTAGTCCCCAAATATAAATATTCAGTGGATCTCCCGGGTGCAGTCCCGTAGTCCAACTCATAATGCGCGGGGATCTACCGGAGTCCCGATCCGTAGTCCCAAATGTAAATATCCAGTACTGGGGGAATCTACCGGGTGCAGTCCCGTAGTTCCAATATAAAAGTGCAGGGGAATCTCCCGGAATACAATTCCCTAGTCCCAAAGTAATCATACAGGAGGATCTCTCGGGATACCATCTCGTAGTCCCAAAGTAAACACACAGCAGCAACGCCAAGAATACTCAATTCAATTCAAATTTCTATACCAAAGTAAAACAGGTATTTCTAACCTAGCATACGTCACATAATCCAAATAAGGCAAATTGAGCAAGTAAGGCAATTAAGTCAATTAAACATGCTTCCCTAGGCTAATAGCAGGCTTAAATTACGCACAGTATGAACATGAAAAAGGAAATCACATTATAGTTACTTAAAGAAAAATGGATTTTCAACCATTAGCACAAGTACGCACTCGTTACCTCACGTACGGCATTTCAATTATCAACAAACCAAATCCTAAGGGGAGTTTCCCCCACACAAGGTTAGACAAGCCACTTACCTCGAACCGGCTCAAAATCAACCCGAAACCACGTTCTTGCCATGAGTATTCGACTCCAAATGGCCCAAATCTATTCAATTCAATTGCATAATGTATATAAAACTTCAAGTAACTGATTCTACAAAGAAATTCTAAGCTAATACGCGAAATTAGGTAAAATAACCAAAATGCCCTCCGAGCCCACATTTCATAGTCGGGTAAAATTTACAAATTCGGAATCCTCACACCCTCACGAGTTCAGTCATACCAAAAGTACCAAAATCGGACCTTAAATAGTCCCTCAAATCATCACTCATAGCTCTCCAATTAACCAAGCCCTAACCCCCGATTTACCACTGATTTTCCTTCAAATTTCATGCTTAAAATGATAAAAATCACCCTAATAACGAGTTTAGGTTCAAAAAATCTTACCTCCTTGAAGCTCCCTTGAATCCTCTCTCAAAAACCTCCCAAAAAGCTCAAAATACGGATGAAAATGGTGAAAGAATGGGCAAAAATCGCGACTGAACCTTTATATATGTTTTGGCCCAGGACTTCCGCACCTGCGACACTTCCCCGCACCTGCGATCCCAGGTGTGCATCTGCGAGATTTCAGTAATTCCCTTGGGCCGCACCCGCGCTTCTTCTACCGCACCTGCGCTCACGGAGGTGCGCTCGAACTACTGCACCTGCGGAAACTGGCCTTCCCTCACATGGCCGCATCTGCGGTCTCTCAGTCGCTTTTGCGGCGCCGCACCTGCGGTCCCCAAGCCGCAGGTGCGGTTATGACAGCAGACTCAGCAGCTTCAGCTGCAAATCCCCAACTCCAAACTTCCCGTTAACCATCCGAAACCACCCCGAGGCCCCCGGGACCTCAACCAAAAGAGCGAAGTAGTCATATACCACTATCCAAACTTATACTAATCCTTAAAACACCTAAAACAACATCAAAACATCGAATCATCATCGAATTCAAGCCTAAGAATTTCCAAAAACTTCCGAATTACGCTTTCGATCAAAAAGTCTATCAAACCTCGTCCGAGTGACCTGAAATTTTGCACACACGTCAATTTCAATACTACGGAGCTACTCCAACTTCCGGAATTCCATTCCGACCCTGATATCAAAATCTCACTATCGAACCGGAAACTTCAAAAATTCAACTTTCGGCATTTCAAGCCTAATTAAGCTACGGACCTCCAAAACACAATCCGAACACGCTCCTAAAACCGAAATCGAACAACGGAGCTAACGGAACCAACGAATTCCATTCCGAGGCCATCTTTACATTGTTGCGACTACGGTCCAAATTCTAAAGCTTAAACTCTCATTTAGGGACTAAGTGCCCCAAAACTCTCCAAAACTCCAATTAAATCCTTCCGGCAACTCACAATAGCAGAAACAAACACGGGGAATGCAGTTAATAGGGGATCGGGGCATTAATTCTTAAAACGACCGTCCGGGTCATTACATACAAATAGATCACAGAGGGGTACAAATAGGAGAAACATTTCACCTTGAGGCTTAGCATTCAATTCAAGGCATGTCATAGCCTAAGTACTACCTGAGCATGAAAATAGTACCTTGGTGCATGCATATGGGTTCCACCTCACACATATGCTCCACTCATAGCACGTAGGTATCACAAATAATTCAGGCAACTAGTGCCTCAACCAAGTTTAGATAAGATACTTACCTCAAGCAAGATAAATCACTTCTCTAACAAGCCCTTCCCGCGTGTAATAACCTTCAGACGACCTGAATCTAGCCAAATTAATGCTATACCATCAACAAAAGCCATTGGAAGTGATTCCAAAAGACGAAGCTAAGATCTTTAATTCAAATTAAAAAGTCAACCCAAAAAGTCAACTCTGGGCCCGCACCTCGGAATCCGACAAAATTCACAAATTCCGAACAACCATTCAATTTCGAGTCCAACCATACCAAAATCATCCAATTCCAGCCATAAATCGACCCTCAAAACTTCAAATTTCACTCTTAATAACATAGTCCAAAAATCCCCGAATTCTACCTTAGATTCATGAAAATTAGGTGTAATAATCAATGGGTATTCAATATCTAATACCAAAATCGAATAAACATAACTTACCTCTTCAATTGGGATGATAAATGCTCCAAAACTCGCCTTAGACCAAGTCCCACAATTCTAAAAATGAGAAAACAAATGTAACCTTTCAATTTAATATCCTGTCCAGCATTTTTGCACATGCACCTCATATTTTCGCTTCTGTGAAGCCGCTCCTGCGGTTAAAGTTGCGCACCTACACTATTCACTTAAGACCCCGACCTTCAGCTTCTACGGCTTAAGTCCCACTTCTGCGCGTCCTTTCATGCGGAACCTCCTCCGCACCTACAGTCCCTGGCCTTGCTTATCGTCTTCCCCTTCTACAGTTCTTATCCACATCTGCGGGCTCGCAGATATGGTCTATCTTCGCACCTACGACCTTTAACAGCCCCCAACAAACACCGCTCCTGTGATCAATTGTTCCACACCTACAACTTCTCCTGTTCCTTCCCACCTTTCTTCTGCGAGCCCATAGACGTACCTGCGGTGCCGCATCTGCGGCCTATCCCACCGTAAATGCGATTACACCAGAATCCTTACACCTTCAGCAATGTATTAAGTCCAAAATTAGATCCGTTAACCATCCGAAAGTCACCTGAGACACTAGGGACCCCGTCCGAACATACCAACAAGTTCTAAAACACTATTACGAACTCGCTCGAAGCCTCAGATCACATCAATCAACTCCAAAACTGCAAACCGCACATCGATTCAAGCCTAATCAAACTAATGAATTTCCAACTTCTAATACTTATGCCGAATCATATCAAACCAATTCCAAATGACTTCAAATTTTGCACACAAGTCATAAATGACATAACGGACCTACTCCAACTCCCAGAACTAGAATCCGAACCCGATATTAACAAAATCAACTCTCCATCAAACCCCTCAACCTTCCAAACCTTTAACTTTCCAACTTTTGCCAAAATGCACCAAATCAACCTACATACCTCCAAATCCAAATTCGGACTTATGTATAAGTCCAAAATCACCAAGAGAAGCTATCAGAACCATAAAAACTCCATTTCGGAGTCCTTTACACAAAATTCAAACTTTGATCAACTCTTCTAACTTAAGCTTCCAACTTTGAGACTAAGTGTCCCGGTTCACTCCAAAATACCCCAGAACTAAGCCAACAACCTCGGTAAGTCACATAACCACAAATGAACATAGAAGAAGCAATAAAGAGGGGAATGGGGCTACAATACAAAAAACTACCGGCCGGGTCGTTACAATGCAAGACTTCAAACTCAAAACTTCAAATATTCACAACGAAGCGTCCGATTCATACCAAACCAACTCGGAATAAAACAAAACTTTGCACACAAGTACCAAATGACAAAGCGGGCCTAGTCCAGGTCCCGAAACAATGATATGAATCCAATATCCTCAAAGTAAACTCATGGTCAAACTTATGAACTTTCTAAACCTTCAAATTGCCAACTTTCGACAAATAAATCTAAGTCATCCTAGAACCTTCAAATAAGAATACGTACATATGAATAAGTTAAAATCACCATATGAACATATTGGAAACATCAAAATACGAATCCAAGCTCGTTTACACAAAAGTCAAACATTGGTCAACTTTTACAACTACGCTTCCAACAACGGAACCAAGTGTTACTATTCACTCCAAAATCTTTCCAAAACAAAACCAACCATCCCCGAAAGTTATAAAATGACAACTAAACATACGAGAAGCATAAAATCGGGATAGAGGTATCAAATGCACAAAACGACCTGCCAGGTCGTTACAGTTTATCCTTCATTTTAACATGTTGCAAGTATTGTTATGCTTTGTGAGGCTCGTATACCTGTTTCTAGTTAGTTGATAAGATTCTAGATAGCCCTCTATACAGCGGAACTCTGTTGAAATTTCTAGAAAACCCCAGACATAAACATTTCATGAGTTACAACTCTAATTCGAGGATGAATGTTCCCAATGGGACGATAATATAATATCTCGTATTTTTATACTAGGAATTGGACCACCCAAAAATGAGTAAATTTACCCAAACATAACAAGAATAGGTTAGGTTCAAGTAAATTTATCAAGAGATTTGTTACACCCCATATTTTTGTACGTGAGAGTATGTCGTAAGTCAAGTGACGTATGCTCAGAAATGAGATCGCCTTTGAAAGTATATAAAGTAAGTTAATCATGTTACCTTGGACGTTACAAATACTTAAGATCATTAATACCAAGTACCAAGAGGGTTTTAAGTCTTAGAAGCTAAACGATTTGAAGAAAATAAGTTTCGTCAAAAGTCGACAAGTTGGGAATGTTATAACATGTAATTTTTGGGTGAGAATAGGGTGCTTAACATGATAAGGAGGTTATGTTATAATTTATGTTAGCCATATGATAGTCGTGTGTTATGTTTTAAAGTCAAGTGAGTTGTGGAACAAAAGTTTGCAAAGGTCATCACAAGTTACATTCATAAAAGTGGTGAAAATTAGGTCAAATGTAGCTGAGCTTTTCTACCAATATAATTGGAATTATTGGATGATATACCTACCAAATTGAATATCTATGAGTCTAGTTTTCAATGCATTAAATCGTTTATCGATACATCATCGGAGTAGAGAGATATTCGCGTTTTTGCGAGACTGCGCGAGCAGCTCCCATGGGACCCACTTAGGCGGTGCTCGACCTACTTCACTTTAAAAACGATTTGGACACCTATTCTCTGCTCATTTTCGAGTCAACTTCATCTCCAAACTTCTCCTAACCCTCCTAAACAGATACTATAAAGGGTTTGAAGTGATTCCAAAGTGATTATGCCATATTTTAACATCAAAAGTCAGTTCCAGTGAAGAACAACACCTCTTTGAGGTTGTGTTGTCATTGAGGATAGTTGTGGGCTGTGTTTGGATGATATATCAAGTTTTTGCTACTGGCTAAGGTGAGTATAACAGCCTACTAACTGTTATTAAGCTTTTTTGTATGTTGGTTAAGTTGTTAGGATGATAAACTACAAGATAATACTCCGATTAGCTTAAGTCACTTCTATGGTGTTGTATTGCCATTGAGGGCTATTGTAAGCTAAATATAACTTGGATTTTAACTTGAATCTACTGTAGGAGGAATTTATATTATGTTCTTTCATGTGCTTAAGGTTATCTTGTTGTTTATTAAGTTAAATGGATGGACTAGACATGAACTAGTGAATAAAGTTGCTAATTGAGGATGGTTGGTGTTGTGGATTGTTTTAGTTGTTATAAATATATGGTATAAGGCTGGAATCATTGATGAATGACTTCATTATCATGTTAATGATACTGTTAAGTTGAAGTAAGAAGTCTATAAGGGGTGATATGGGGTATACGGATTCTGATCAGAGCTTGCCGCTTGTCGTGAAGTAGTTGTGACTTGTTGTTGCTATATGGTGTCTTGTTATTAATATTTATATGTTGCTGAATTTCTCTGGTTGTTGTTGTTGTTGGTATATGGTATTGGAGAAGGCCCTTGTTACAGGGGAGATGCTGCCCAAATTTACATAAACGAGCTACTAGTTTAAGTTGCAGACTTAGCCTTTACTCGACACTGATTTTGAATCTCCTTATGCTATGGTAGATTAAGTTGAGTTGTTTGAAGAATTGCTTGGAAGGCACTAAGGACTAAATGGAGTTAAGGTATGTTAATGCTAAACATTCCCTTCATTTTGGCATGATCCAATAACTACATATGTTTGATAACGAGACATAAAGAGAAGTTCATATTTCTGAAATTATGTACATTGTCCTAGTCTCATAAGTTACAACATTCACCCTTATCGGGACTTCATATTCAGTTTATTTTTATCTTCTTTCAGCCAATAGAGCAGAGGGCATATATATATATATATATATATACAATATTATAGTTTGTTTACCACCATCGAGCTATAATCGATGGGCAGGCCCCTAATGGGCAACCTCCGATCAGATGGTAAGTTATATACCGAGCCTACTGTGGACGAACGCCTATGAGCGAGCCCAAAATGGCTGAGATACAGATCCTAATATGGCCGAGCGCCTATGAGCGAGCCTACTACGGTAGAGCAGTTAAACATACCGTGCCGGACAACTATTTAACTTACTATAGTGAGAGAGATTAGTAAGTAATAGCAGGTAAGCATATCTTCAGATCATCTTTGACTCCTAGTTACTTTCAGTTATTATATTATCAGTTCAGTTTCAAATTTTAGTTCTTCTATTGCCTTACATACTCGGTACATTATTTTGTACTGACGTCCCTTTTGCTGGGACGCTGCATTGCATGCCTGCAGGTCCTGATAAACACTTTGATAGACCCTCCCAGTAGATAGAGTCAAACATTGGCTTAGTTTATATGCTCCACTTCCTCGGAGTTACCAGGTCTAGACCTTAGAGTCCACTTTATATATACAGGTTTCATGGGTAGGTCGAGGCCCTGTCCCGACCATGATACAGTTCAGTTATCTCTAGAGGCTTGTAGACAAGTCCTGTATATTTTGTATATCAGTAGATGTTCATGGTGGCTTCGTCAGCCTGCACATTTATATATATCAACTTTTGGGTATGTTTACGCCTCATATGAGAGAGACGTTATTTTCAGATGATTCAGAATATGGCCTCATCGGCCTAAGTTGAGGGTTACCCCTCCAGAGTTCACAATTACAGAGTGGTACACTCGGGCCGAGTATGGCACCGGGTGCCGCCCACGCCTCCCCAGGTTTGGGGCATGACAAGAAAATTGTATAAAAGGATGAAGTCTCGAAATAATTCAAGATTAAAGTGTGACAACAATGATTGAAAATAATATTGTGCGTGCCCAAAGAGGCTACAGACTAGTACTATATTATATGGTCATAATATTAAGTTTATGAGGTGTTTTGAAAGTTAAATAATGCATAAGGAGAGCCCAAGCACAAATTCAAGTTAGAAGTTATACTACGGACCCGTATTTCAAATGAGCTCACACAAGCTTCAACTTCAAATAAGCATACCTACCTATGTATGGTGAGTTAGGTGGTGAATCACCTATCGAATTAAAGGTCTTCAAGTCTAGTTTCAACTCAATAAATCATTCATTAATCCGATATGGGGACAAAACATTTTGTAAATTTTACCCTACACAATGCCTAAGTGAATACAGGACACGTGGCACATTCAAGGAATCCCATATATAACCCCAAACTCGTCTTTTAATTCATTTTCTTTGTATTCTCATCCAAGAACACAACCCTACCATAAGACATTTTCCTTCATCCTAGAACTTAAAGGTAAGTTCATATAACGAGCCGACTGGTCATTTTAAGCATTTGCATTCCGTTCGATGATTCGAGAGCATGAGTAGCTTCATATGATATATTATGAATTGTGTGTATCGTCGATTTAAATTTTTGAATATTCGGGATTGATTTGGAAGAATGATTCTCATCTTAGAAGCTTTAAGTTGGAAGAATTGACCAAGTTTGACTTTTGAGTATTTGACCCCGGACCGGAGTTTTGACGGTTCCCTAAGGTTCGGATAGTGATTTTGGACTTGGGCGTATGCCTAAATTTGCATTTGGAGGCTTCTAAAAGATTTTGGCCATAATTGGCGTAAGTTGGCAATTCAAAGATTTGGAAGGTCATAAATTTGACTGAGAGTTGACTTTGATGATATCCGGTTCAAATTATTTTTTCGAAAGTTGGAATAGGTTCATTATACTGTTTGGAACTCGTGTGCAAAATTTGAGGTCATTTCGGGTTGATTTGATATAATTCGGCGCAAGTTTTGGAAGTTGAAAGTTCATAAAGTTTTATTTGAGGTGCGATTCGTTGTTTTGATATTGTTATGTGTGATTTGAGGCCTCGAGTAGGTTCATATTATGTTTTGGGACTTTTTGGTATGTTCAGACGGGGTCCCGAGGGGCTCGACTAAGTTTCGGGGTTGTTTCAGACCATTTTTAGGCCCTTTTCAACTATTGGTTTTTGGCTACAAGGGTGAACATCGCTATTGCGGAGCTCTGGGCCATGATCGCGTAGAGTAAAATGGAAAATTGGACCCGTGAATCGCGTTAGCGAAGAAGAAATTTTTGCTGTCACTGAGCTGACTTCGGGAGCTTATCTCTTGTAATATATATAGGAACTTTGAGGTGATCCAAAAACAAAAGTTGTAGCCCTTTGTTTCTAGTTTTTAGAAAACCAAACTATTTGTCATTTGGAGTTATATACCAAAAGTTATGGTTGATACACTACAGGATATCTGGGAAGAGTTTATGAAAGGTTAACAGAATTTGTTCCTCGTTTGTTCATCGCGAATGCAGGGAAATGGCTGCGATCGCGAAGGGTAAAAATTGTGCTGGACAATTTTGGAATCACAATCGCAAGGTTGGTGACCGTGATCGCGAAGGGTGACCCTGGAGCAGTGTATAAAGTACACTATATCGAAGGTCTTGGTCATTTTATAATTTTCCGTGATTCCATCTTCGATTTTGGAATTTGATTGATGAATTTAAACGATAAAATTGAGATTTTTGTCTAAATTTTCCTAAAGTGATTAATTGAGTTTCGAACATTGATTTGGAGTCGAATTTGAGTGAAATTGGTATGGTTGGACTTGTAATTGAATGAGTTGTCTGATTTTCTGAGTTTTGTCGGGTTCCAAGGTGTGGGCCCAGGTTTAACTTTTTTGTTGACTATGAGTATTTGATTAAAGACTTGACCTTTATCATTTGGGTTTGTTTCCTTATCATTATTTGATGTATTTGAGTTACTTTTGGCCAGTTTCAAGCTGTTCAGAGGTGGATTCGCGTGGGATGGCATTTCTAGAGTATTGTTTGGCTTGCTCGGTATTTAATGTGGCTTGTTCGAGGCAAGTAACATACCTAAAATTGGATTTAAGGGTAATTATACCCGAGAACTATGATATTTGAGATGGGTTTGGGGGTGACACATGCTCTAGGTGACGGGCCTGTGTGCGAGCACCGAGGTATCCATGATCCGGGTAGTTCATAGGCTATTATGTGCCTTGTTTTACTATCATACATCTTTAATATCTTGTTTCTTCCATTTATATGACTATGTGAGTTATTATTTTTGTAAGGCCCCGAAAAATTTCGAAGTAATTTAGGATTTCGTGGTGCCAGGTAGGTTAATTATAATATTTTACGTGCTATTAACATGATGGACATCAATTGGATATGGTAAATAAGTGTATAAGTCATATAATAAGTAATGTAGGGTCTAAAGACAAACCTAAGTCTAAGTTGTTGATACCCAATTTTTTTCCGTATATTTTTTATATGCAAAATAATTTCAAAATAAAAAAGTAGCATATATAAGTATGCCCAAGTGTTTTAGTATTTTTTTCCTAATTTTTAAAGGATTTTTTTAAATCAATTTATTGCCCATTTTAGCAGTACAAAAACCAATAATTATTCCCAAAATTATCATTTTTGGTGAATAACTTATTTTATTCTCATATTTATACCAAATGTAGCTAGGGTGATTTTTATACATTTTACAAATTTATTTGGTATTTTAAAAGCCAAATTGCATATAATTGCAATTTTAGCCTATTTTCAGAATTAACAACATTTTATAATTATAAAATTGGTTCCAATATTTTTAAATTAATATTTGTATATTAATTAATTGATCCAGTACTTTTAATTTGTTTTCGAAATCATTTTTTACTATTTTTATAAATTAAAAGCGAAAAACTGGCTATTTAAAATATGTCCCCATTTCGTTTCAATTATGGCCCAAATTAATTCCCCAATTAACCCAATTTCGGACCTCAAACACAGCCCAACCAATTTAACCCAGCCCTTAACCCGCTTAAAACTACCCGACCCAGACCACTTTTTATCCTGGCCGTTGATCTCTGAGATCAACAGCCCTTATCCGCCCTTGCCTTTTTTAATCCTAAAGACTACCCTAATCCCTTCATTTCCCTTCTATCAGCCGCCTCTGAATACCCCCCCTCTCTCAAACTCTCTCAAATGTTCTCGAAACCCTAATCGTCTTCTACTGTCTTCTACCTCAAGCTCACCGGAATCCATGGGCCATAGGTGGCTTAAACTCATCTCCCTCTGCTCTTAAACACTTGGTACTCGTAGGTTCGAGGTCTGACCTCGAAGGTTTTCGTTCAGATCTTCGCCGATTCAGGGTTCTCGACCATCGCCGGCCTTGCTCCGGCGTATCCTGGTCCTATGAGCCTATCTCTGACCTTTCCGACCAAGATCGGACCTTTTCCAAACCTTTCTCATTCTAGGGTTCCTCTGAAACCGTAACTATTCGAGGTTCTCTCCGATTTTCTTAGATCTGTCACATATCTGTACTCTACTTGAGTTTTTAAACATTTTCCCCAATTTTTCTTTCAAAACTTACTTCTTTCCGATTTAGGGTTTTCTGAAAAGCTTAAAATGTTTCTCTGACTTTTCTTTTTCTTTGTGTGTATTTGTCTATACTATGTTCTTATGTTTTCTTTTCTACCACGCATGTTCTTCTACTGTGTTCTTATGTTTTCCTTTACTATACATGTCCTTCTGTGCTTTGTTTTTCTACTGTGATACCTATGTGTTCTTTTGCTATACTTTTCTGGTATTTTTGTGTTCTTCTACTATATGTATTTCCTACTGAGTTCTTAGGTTTGTTTGCCTTCTACTGAACTTTGCTTGAGTTCTTCTAAAAAACCTCTTTAAACATATTTCCACTATTGTGTTCTTAAGTGTTAGTGTTTTCTCTTCTACTGAACCTTGTTTGAGTCCCTTCTACAAGGTTTTTCTTAAACATGTTTCTTCTACTACCATGTTGTTCTCTCATTAATGCTTCGAGTTAGTTTCTTCACTCTGTTTGCTATAAATTTTCTGTTGTATTTGCTTATCTTCTCATGAGATTCTGAAAAGAAATCTCTGAGCCTGTTGCCTCCTCATCTCTGTATTTGACTCGAGGGGGGTTTCCTCCGAGTTTGGTCATATGATCAGACTAGGGTTCTGTTTGAGAACCCTGGACTCTTTCAGACTCATTTCTGAGTCTATGAACTAAGTTTGAACTTCTTTGTTTGCATACAATTCTGAACCTTCTTAATTTCTTCTACACTAGACTCTTCTATTGAATAGCATGACAAATTTCATCGTGGCTGTATGCTTTTATATGTGTGATGAATTCTTTCTTCCGAAAAGGTTTTCCAACTTATGATTGATTCAGAATCCTTGTTTTAGGTTTGATTGATTGTTACTGATTTTCCTTAAGTAAAACCTTTCTTCACCTTTTCTAACTGGATTCATTCAGACCTTGTGATTTACTGGCTGGTAATTGATTTCCTTTTCTTATTTGTACAAACCGTGTACTGTCAAGACCTTATCCTTAAATAAAACTCTATGTATTTACCCCTCTTGTACTGCTTTGAAAAGTGTTTGATTAATCTCTTTCCTTAATTACTTTTACCCGTTTGAAATCAGAATCCCTTAATTAAGGGGAAACCTTAGGTAATTGATTTTCAAACTATTTTCTTACCTATTTCTGCTTGCTTTCTACACTATAAAAGACACGACCCTTTCTACACATTACATACGATTAATACGATCAAACAACTATCAATTCAACACTTTTACACACATTATACACTTGAGACACTTACAATCTCATAGTTCTCTTCTAAAATCATAGTGTTCTAACTACTTGCTTGCACTTTGGCTTTACAATACTGCTGCCTCCTTTTCTTGTTTCCTTGAAACTGGTATGTTCTAGTTTTGGTTTCAGTCTCATCCCAATGTGTTTATTTACAGCCTTTACACCCATGTTTACTTTGCTGTCTACATTCAATGTTACTTTGCATGATTATTTCTGTGCATTTGTCTCTGCTGTGAATCCTTGCACCCCTGTTCCCCTCTACGTGCTTTGAGTTGAAGTTCAGAACATGGCAACATGCAAGTTGTTGCTCATGTTTGGACTTGATCCCTTAGGGGGTCCTAACTCCCAAACAATGTGGCCTAATAGGTTGGTAGGGTGTGCCAGCACTTCCAATTGCTAGGTATGACCATTAGCCTGTCTTTGCTTCCTCTTGGAATCCCTCTCTGCACTTACACTCTCTCTTAGCTTCTAAGTCCTGCCCCCCTCCTGTGAGCCATGCTTTGGGACCTTGAGTTCCCTCTGAACTTGGACACTTGAGGCTGGTCTTCCACACTGCACGATGACTCAATCTTGCAATGTATTGGGTGTGAAGCACGTGCCCGGAGTCCATGAGGCTCTTAGGAACTCTGACACACCCTAGGAGAAAGGCTTTGGGATCTTGGTCTTTGGGAGTTGGTTTACTTCATGCTTCAGGCGGGAAACCTGAATCAGGCTCTCCTTGGTTGTAATTTTATTTTTTTATGATGTAATTTCTTTATTTTATTTTGGTCTGTAACAATTTTGTAATAAACTTCTGGGGTGATTAGTGAAGAAGGGAAGGGTAACCATGCATGCAAAGTGGTAGATATCATGCTCATAGGGAATATTACACTTCTACACTCATGTATCCTGTTTTCAGCTTTCACTTCTGCATCTCATATAGAGACCATGTCTATAGGTTTCTGCACTTTTGCACCTCATATAGAGACCATGTCTATAGGTTTCTGCACTTTTGCACCTCATATAGAGACCATGTCTATAGGTTTCTGCACTTCTGCATGTTTATAGAGACCATGTCTATAGGTCACTTCTGAAATGCTGCATATCGTATAGATAATATGCCTATAGGACTTCCTGAATTTTGCATCTGCATCTGTCACTAGGCAAACCTGTTTATAGGTTTAAATAACTAACATCATTTTAGATACCATGCCCATAGGATTTTTGCACTCTTATTACGCCTGCAAAAGTGTTTTAAATCAGTAACGCCTAGAAAGCATGCCTATAGGAACCATCGACTAAATTTGAATCGTCCATTCGCTTATGAGTCTAAAATCAATAGCAACAATAACGACTACAGAATTTATATTCCTGTAATTGACAACTTCTTTTCCTAAATCAGCATACTCCTTTTTCTGAAATTAATAGATATCATGCCTATAGGTTTTCGTTTAACACTTAGGCAAGCCATAATGTAAACTTATAAATTGAATCAGATTTTATTAACTACAACCAGCAGGCAGGCCTGATTCGGGCTTCTTATCTGAAATATGTAATAGATCAGTCTACCATAACTCTTAAGTTTAAATCAGACCCTAATCAGTACGTGTAAGACATGCTAAACTATATGCTTCTCTTTGTTTTAAGGAGGTTTGCTTGAGCCTTTCTATCTGTTATGTGCTTCTCCCCAAATTTGCTATTTATGTGTTTTTATTGTCGCCTTAGAATTTTGTCCTTTGAAACTATAAAACCTCACACCCCTTCCCTTTAGGATTAGTAGTCCCAAATACCTCCGGGACTGATAGGATTGGGGCGCGTAATAGCATGCAATAAGTAAAACGAGACCATTTCGCGTTTAATACCTTAATGGGGTGGGAAAGGGTAGATATGGAAATGATGACCACGCGATAACACCACGTGTATAAACGGTTACCGGGTGTTGTGTGGGGTGATCCATATTATTTATAAACCTAGGACCCTCTTCCCTTTACTCGTTTATTTTATTTCGAACTGCTTTTTTTTCTTCTCAAATTTCAGTTTCTTCGACTGCTTTTAACTGCAATTACTTGCAACAATTATGTGAAAACCCCTCCCCCTTCATATTTGTAACTCCTATTTGTCTATTTGTTGTTTGCACTTAAAGTCACAATTATAGTATGGCCGGGAACCACACTAGTGGATCTCGAGGGGTGCCTAACACCTTCCCCTCGAGATAATTTCGAGCCCTTACCCAATCTCTGGTTCTCTAAATCAAAATTCTCCTTAGTGTCCTAATGCACTTAATCATTAGGTGGCGACTCTTCAATTCAAACCCAATTCCCAAAAGGAAACGAGTTGTCCTCCCAAATGTCATAAACCGGATTTCGCGAGAAAAAGGGGGCATCGACATAAGTCAAGTTAGAAAATTTCACAATAGGCTAAAATTCCAAATGAGTTCGCACAAGTCCACACTTTGGACGAGCATATATAAATATATATAAGGTTTTATGTGATGAACAACCTATAAAATGAAATATTTTCGAGTCTAGTTTCTAACGCTTCAAACCGTTTGTCATTTGGACATTCCTACACAAAGTTATGATCAAATTACCAAAGGCTGGCAAAATGCGATTCCGTGGCAGATTCTGCGATCGCAAAATCATTATGTGGTCCACATAATTGCTCTGGGAAAAATGGTCGCAAGATGGACTAGTGTAGCCTAGTTCTGGGCACCAGTTTTGCGGTGCATTATGCGACCCGCATACCAATTGTGTGGTCCATTATGCGACCGCAGACCCGAGTTTGGAGGGTTAATTTTCTTATTTTCATGACCCAACCCCATTTTGATATATAGGCTTTGGGGCTTCATTTGGGGGGATATTCTGATGATTTTAGAGAGAGGTAAGAGAATTTTAGAGAGAGAAGGAGGGAGCCTAACACTCTAACCATTCAATCTTTCATCAATCTTCAAGAATCAAGGAAACCAATCACAGGATCTTCATCTAACAGGTAAGGTTCTATACACTAGACTTTAATTTCGAGTTTGGGGTATAAGATGGGTTATTGAGGTTTAATTTCTATTTTGTTATGTCTCATATCCTTTTTCTAGCCATTACCCTCCCCTTAGTGGCTATATAAGCGAATTTGATTAACGACCTCTAAGCATGTTGTTACCCGTCCCTTCCTTGTGGTCCCGGAGGAGTTTAGGACCTCTAGACTTGGGCAGTTCTAGACAATCCTAAGGTGTTTAAAAGGCAAAAATCTAGGCGACAACAAATAACACGTAGGACTGTCAAATAAAAAACACATAGAAGGCTCATGTCTACCTCTACATATACATAGGCAAATTAGCAGCACGTCTCAAACAACTGATTTTAAAGAAATTCAGAAAGCCTAGGAACACGATATCTAGATGAACATTACAGATACAAAATATGCAGTGTTTGTTTTAAGGGAAGCGGCAGAGTCCTAACCAGCTTGCCTACTGGTTTTAAAGCCTGTTAAGCCTGGACAATTTCACACATAAACATAACCTTATTTCACAGTTATTTAACGGCCTAAGGCTTGCCTAGGCGTGTATATACAGTCATAATCTGGGAACTACTTAAAAAAATTGAAGTCATTTCATCCTATAGGCATGCTGATCTAAGTGATGAATATTATAGCAGGTGATTTTATACTGATTCATACCAGAACAAAATATCTATGTGTAGGGCTGTTTTAACCTATTTATTTAAGCGACATGTTTCAAGGCAAATGCACATGCAGTCCTAAAACAGGATCTCTAATGCACATGGAGAAGGTTATTTTATTAAACAGTATTAGTAACTTAAGGGCAGGATTTCTAAGTAATAGCAACTTATGCAGAATCAGAACTGAAGTGATGAACTACAACATATAATATGCAGAAGCAGTAAACATGATTGTCCTACGACAAGGTATCTAATGCACAAATTTAACACGGTTTAATGCAAATGATCATAGCAATCCTAAAGCATGATATCTTGTCACGACCCCAGTTCGCCCTCCGTGAACATGTCGTGACGGCACCTAGTCCCTACAACTAGGTAAGCCTAACAATTGCGAAAAAAGAAAAAATACGGAAAAACTAATATAAAACCGAAGATAACGAATATAAAAGTGTTTAAGATGCTGCTTGGCATATACAATACAAGATCTCAAAACCGAACAACTCCAAAACCCGGAATCCCATGAATCACAAGCTATGAATATGACAAAATGCTCAAACTCCGAAATGTCTAAATCAAAAG
Source organism: Nicotiana attenuata (assembly GCF_001879085.1). Classification (NCBI taxonomy): domain Eukaryota; kingdom Viridiplantae; phylum Streptophyta; class Magnoliopsida; order Solanales; family Solanaceae; genus Nicotiana; species Nicotiana attenuata. The sequence goes on from NW_017672019.1 coordinate 196,011, forward strand.
AAAAGATAGAAAGGCTATCACTACAAGAGAGAATGGAAAGGGACTCCTCGGTCTACGGACACGGCAGATATACCTCGAAGTCTCTAGAGAATCGCCTCGCCTCAAGGGTAGTAGGGCTGAGTCGAAGTACCTAGATCTGCACACGAAAAACATGTGTAGGAAAGGGCATGAGTACACCACATCGGTACCCTGTAAGTGCCAAGCCTAACCTCGATCGAGTAGTGACGAGGAAGGTCAGGGCGCTACCGGTCATATAAAGAAAAGAAGCAGTATTAAAGTAACGCAGGGTAATAAGAGTAGCAACAACTACAACACAGACAAAATAATCACAGAAGGAATACAACTCAACACAGAGATAACAACCAGGGATCTCCCAGGATACCGTCCTGTAGTCCCAAATATAAATACCCAGTGGACCTCCCGGGTGTCATCCCGTAGTCTAACTCATAATGCGCAGGGGATCTCCCGGAATACCACATCCGTAGTCCCAAATGTAAATACTCAGTACTGGGGGAATCTACCGGGTGCAGTCCCGTAGTTCCAATATAAAAGTGCAGGGGGATCTCCCGGAATACCACATCCGTAGTCCCAAATAAAACAGGCAGGGGGGATCTCCCGGGATATCGCCCGTAGTCCCAAAATAAACATACAGCAGCAACACGAAGAATATTCAATCCAATCAAATTTATACCAAGGTAAAACAGGTATTTCTAGCCTAGCATGCTGCACATAATTCAAATAAGGCAAGTTTGAGCAAGTAAAGCAATTGAATCAGTTAGACATGCTTTCCTAAGCTAACAGTAGGCTTAAATTTCAAGTAGTGTAAACAGAGAAGAAAATACAAAGTAATAGTTACTTAATGAAAATCGGATTTTCAACAATTAGCACATGTACGCACTCGCCACCTCACGTACAAGGCATTTCATATATCAACAATACCAAATCCTAAGGGGAGTTTTCCCCACACAAGGTTAGGCAAGCCACTTACCTCGAACCAGCTCAATCAACTCAATACCTCGTTCTTGCCACGAGTATCCGACTCCAAATGGCCCAAATCTATACAAAGTAAGTGCATAATGTAAATATAACTTCAAGTAACTAATTTAACTAATTAATTCGAAGCTGATACGCGAAATTAGGAAAATCGCCAAAAAGCCTCCCGGGCCCACGTCTCGGAATCGGGTGAAATTTACAAATTCGGAATCCTCACACTCTCACGAGTTCATATATGCAAAAATTACTCCAATCCGACATCAAAATCTTGATCAAAACTCCAAAATTAGGCCTAAGAACTTTTTCCAATTTTTCTCCAAATTTTCACCCCAAATTCGAATTTAAATGACGAATTTAAGCATAGGTTCATGAAAATTAATCAAAACCGAGTAAGAATTACTTACCCAAATCACCCAGGTGAAAATCTCTCCCAAAAATTGACAATCCCGAGCTCTCAAATCAAATTTCTAAGGTTTGAAACTAAACCCTCATTTCTGCCCTTTTTTAGATCAGTGGAACCGCATCTGCGGCTCTAGGACCGCACCTGCGGTCCCGCTTCTGTGAAGACCAAGTCGCACCTCTGACTTTTCATTAAAGTCCAGCTTCCGCACCTGCGACCACTTTAACACAGATGTGGTGCCGCTTCTGCGATGAAGCGTCCACTTCTGCGGTTCCTGCTGGCCCTCCCCTTTTTCGCTTCTGCAATGCCAAAGTCGCTACAACGGTCCGCACCTGAGATCCCCAAGCACAGGTGCGGTTATGACAGAAGATCAGTAGCTGAAGCTGCTCAAAACAACTTCTAATTCTTCCGACAACCTTCCGAAATCATCCCGAAGCCCCCGGGACCTCTACCAAAAATACGAACAAGTCATATACCACTACTCAAACTTGTGCCAACCTTCAGAACACTCAAAACAACATCGAATCATCAAAACACCCTCGGATTCAAGCCTAAGGATTCCAAAACGTCAAATTTCCGCTTTCGATCAAAAAGTCTATCAAACTTCATCCGAATTACCTGAAATTTTGCACACACATCCCAAATGACACAACGGACCTACTCCAACTTCCGGAATTCCATTCCGACCCCGATATCAAAATCTCACCATCGAACCGGAAACTTCAAAAATTCGACTTTCGGCATTTCAAGCCTAATTAAGCTACGGACCTCCAAAACACAATTCGAGCACGCCCCTAAGCCTGAAATCACCCAGCGGAGCTAACGAAACCCACAAAATTCCATTCCGAGGTCGTCTTCACACTGCTCCGACTACGGTCCAAATTCTAAGGCTAAAACTCCCAATTAGGGACTAAGTATCCCCAAAACACTCCAAAACACAAAATGAATCCTCCTGGCAACTCACAATAGCAGAAACAAACACGGGGCATACAGTTAATAGGGGAGTGGGGCATTAATTCTTAAAATGACCGGGGGTCATTACATCCTCCCCCTCTTAAAACATTCGTTCGTCCTCGAACGAGTATAGAGACATACCTGAAGTGGTGAAAAGATGAGGGTAACGACTGCGCATATCCTGCTCAACCTCCTAAGTCGCCTCCTCGACCAGCTGACCCCACCAGTGAACCTTCACTGATGCAATGTTCTTTGACCTCAGCTTTCGAACTCGCTTGTCCAATATCGCTACTAGATCCTCAACATAAGATAGGTCCTTGTCCAACTGGACTGAACTGAAATCCAACACGTGCAACGGATCACCGTGATACCTTTGAAGCATCGAAACATGAAATACCGGATGAACTCCTTGTAAGGCCCCGGAAAATTTCACTAAGTAATCTAGGATTTCGTGGTGCCACGTAGGCTAATTATAATATTTTATGTGCTATTAATATGGTGGGCATCAATTGAATTTGGTAAACAAGTGTATGAGTCATATATTAAGTAAGGTGGGGTCCAAGGAGAGGCCTAAGTGTAAGCCAAATGGAAAAAATTTCATAATAGGCTAAGATTCCAAAGGTACTTGCATTAGTCCACACTTTGAACGAGCACATATAAATATGTATAAGGTTTTATGTGACAAATAACTTATCAAATAAAAGTTCACTGAGTCTAGTTTCCAACACTTCAAACCGTTTGTCATTCGGACACTCCTACCAGAAGTTATGACCAAATTACCAAAAGCAACGCAGAATTTTACACTACCGCGGCGCCCCATGCGGCGCCCCTGTGGGGAGATACAGAGAGCATTCAAAAACGTTTTCTGAGCACATTTTTCACAACCGTGGTTCCCCATGCGGCGCCCTACGCGGCGCGGCTGTGCACAAATCGGGCTTTTGTTATAAAACGACCTCATTTCGCCAAATAAATGCAATGGATCATTTCTTTAACTAAAATCAGATATTTTTAGAGTGAGAGAGTGCTCTAGAGTGGGAAAGTGTCCCTCATCAATTTTTCTTCAATTCTTGCTCAAATCTTGAAATATTAACAAGGAAAAACACACTAGGTCTTCATCCTTGAGGTAAGATTCTTCACCCTATCCCTTAATTTCGAATTTTAGCTAAAGATGGGTATTTATCAAGAAAGTTTGTGGGTATTGGAGTTGTTATCTTGCTTGCATGTGTTGTCAAAAGGTGCAGGAACATTGTTGAGCTAAAATTGGTAAAGTATGGGTTGTGGGTTGATGAAATCCTCTATAAAAGGACCATAAAGATTTAACGCACATATAGTGTTTGATAAAATGCTCAAATGAGCTAGAATAATGATCATCTTCCTAATTTTGGTTCAGGTTGTTATATTTCCAAAATAGATTGAAGTTGCTAAGAGTCCCGGAATTTTGTAAGAATTTAAGGAAAGCTCTATCGAGGTATGTATGACTAACTTTAACTCTTGTAGAATCCCCTTGTTGTGACGAGCATACGGTACGTGTACCTTGTATGAAAATATGTGTATTGATTGTCTTAGTTGATTTTCACACCACCAAGTTATATGTTATTGTGAGAAGTGATTTGATGTGCCTACCTTATTACAAAGTTTGTAAATGCTTAAGGATGCCGACATGGGAGTATGTGTTAACGAATGAAAGAATGCTAATGTGTCCAAATGTGGGAATGTGTATAATGGCTAAAAACACTGCGTGGTAAGTAATGAAAGGGGGTATTGTGAAATGACGTAAATAAGTTGAACGATTACGATAACACCTTATACATGAACTACTTCTTGGTGACTGTTATGGTGCCATGGGCCCAAATGTATGAATTGTTGATATGAACTTGTGTTTCCTTGAAATGATGGTTCTTGTGATGTATTGTTTGTTGTTGTTGTTGTGTGAAATGTGATTGTTCGGTGGGATCGGGTTGCGTGCCGCAACACGAAGTAATAAGGTGTGGGTTGTGGTGATAAGGATGGCCGAGGTAATAAGGGTGGAAAAGTGACCATAGTCACTATTGAAATGAAAATATATGAAACTCTTGAATGTGGAAGTGTTGGAAAGGGAAAAAGGAGAGATTGTGAAACTTTTGATTTTTGGTTGTTTCTTCCTACGTGCAATGCTTGTTGGTTCTATTACTGTCTCTTAGTTGTGTATTGTTTGATATTCTGGATGGCTTGAAGCCATGTGATTGAACTATGAACTATTGTTGTTGTGTGAAGTGTGATTGTCCGGTGGGATCGGGTTGCGCGCCGCAACACAAAATGATAAATTGTGGGTTGGGGTGATAAGGGTGGCCGAGGTAATAAGGATGGAACGTGATCATTATCACTATCGAAATGAAAGTGTGTGAAATCATTGATATGGTTAAATGATGTTGAAAGGGGAAAAGGAGAGATTGTGAAACTTGTTTGGCCTTGGTTGTTCCTTTCATGTGCATTGATTGTTGATTCTAGTATTGTTCGTTATCCGTGTATTGATTGATTTTACTTGGGATAAAGTTTGTTCATACATACCAGTACAATTCAAATGTACTGACGTCCCTTTTGCCGGGGGCACTACATTCTTGTTATGATTGTAGGTGGTTCTATAGCAGGTACTCCAGTCCACCGACAGTAACACCTCCTCCACTTTCCGTCAGCTGTATTGGTGAGCCCCTTTCCTCTCGGGGCCCCTGCGTGGCTCATGCCGCTTTTCTTCCCGGAGTCTTATTTTGGTATTTGTGTAAGGTATAGCCGGAGCCTTGTTGCCGGCATTTCCATATTATTCTTCAGTTGTATTTAGAGGCTTCGTAGACAGGTTATGGGTAGTGTCGGGTATTGGAATTTAAAATAGAAATATTGATGTTTGGCAGTGATGTATAAAACTTGTAATACCTTTAATGATATTGGAATCGTTAATGATATGTTTATAGAATTTGATTAATGGAGTCCATCTCCTATTTATTCATGAATTAGTTTGGGTAGAATGAGACCTAACAGGCTTGCTCGGTCGGGTTTACTCGGTTGAGCGCCGGTCGCGCTCCTCGGATTTTGGGGCGTGACACTCCTGCCAAGCTGGGAGGTAAGGCAAGCTCATAAGCAACCTCCCTAACACGCCGCAATATCTCAAAAGGCCCAATAAACCTCGGACTCAATTTCCCTTTCTTCCCAAATCTCATAACGCCTTTCACAGGCGAAACCCGTAGCAAGACCCGCTCTCCAACCATATAGGAAACATCACGAACCTTCCGGTCCGCATAACTCTTCTGTCTGGACTGGGCTGTACGGAGTCTATCCTGAATCACCTTAACCTTCTCCAAAGCATCTTGTACCAAGTCTGTGCCCAATAATCTAGCCTCGCCCGGCTTGAACCAACCCACCAGGGATCTACACCGCCTACCATACAAGGCCTCATACGGTGCGATCTGAATGCTGGACTGATAGCTATTGTTGTAAGCGAACTCATCCAATGGCAAGAACTGATCCCAAGAGCCTCCAAACTCCATCACATACGCACGGAGCATATCCTCAAGAATCTGAATAGTGCGCTCGGATTGTCCGTCCGTTTAGGGGTGAAATGCTGTGCTCAACTCTACCCGGGTGCCCAACTCATGTTGTACGGCCCTACAGAACCGTGATGTGAACTGAGTACCTCTATGTGAAATAATGGAAACTGGAATACCGTGCAGACGGACAATCTCCCGGATATAAATCTCCGCTAACCACTCTGAAGAATAGGTGGTACATGTAGGAATGAAATGCGCGGACTTGGTCAGCCGATCCACAATCACCCAAATGGCATCGAACTTCCTCAAAGTCCATGGGAGCCCAACTACGAAGTCCATGGTGATCCGCTCCCAATTCCATTCCGGAATCTCTATCTGCTGAAGCAATCCACCCGGCCTCTGGTGCTCATACTTTACTTGCTGACAATTGAGGCACCGAGCTACAAACCCAACTATATCCCTCTTCATCCGCCTCCACCAATAGTGCTGTCTCAAATCCTAATACATCTTCGCGGCGCACGGATGGATGGAATACCGCAAACTATGGGCCTCCTATAGAATCAAGTCCCGAAGCCTATCAACATTGGGTACACAAACCCGACCCTGCATCCTCAATACCCCGTCATCACCAATGGTCACATCTCTGGAATCACCTCGCAGGACCTTGTCCTTGAGGAAAGCAAATGAGGGTCATCAAACTGGCGATCTCGGATACGATCAAACAAGGAAGACCGAGAAACCAAACAAGCAAGGACCCGACTAGGCTCCGAAAGATCCAACCTCAAAAACTGGCTGGCTAAGGCCTGAACATCCATCGCCATGGGCCTCTCCGCTACTGATACAAAATAGTGATGTTGTAGTCCTTCAGCACCTCTAACCACCTCCTCTGGCGCAAATTAAGGTCCTTCTGCTTGAACAGATGCTGCAAACTCCAGTGATCAGTATAAATCCCACAAGGCACACCGTACAAATAATGACGCAAAATCTTCAAGGCGTGAACAATAGCAGCTAACTCAAGATCATGGAGAGGATAGTTCTTCTCATGCACTTTCAACTGTCTGGACGCGTAGGCAATCACCCTATCGTCCTGCATCAATACCCCTCCAAGGCTAATTCTCGAGGCATCATAATAGACAGTATAAGACCCCGAACCGGTAGGCAATATCAATACTAGAGTTGTGGTCAAAGCTATCTTGAGCTTCTGAAAGCTCTCCTCACACTCTTCCGTCCACTGGAACGGAGCACCCTTCTGGGTCAGCCTGGTCATAGGTGCTGCAATGGATGAAAATTCCTGAACAAATCGACGGTAATAACCCGCCAAGACAAGAAAACTACGGATCTCTGTAGCTGAGGATGGTCTGGTCCAACTCTGCACTGCTTCCACTTTCTTCGGATCCACCTTTATCCCCTCACTAGATAGTAGATACTACGCGACCCAAGAATGCCACGGAATCCAACCAAAACTCACATTTCGAGAACTTAGCATATAACTTCTTCTCCCTCAAAGTCTGAAGCACTGTCCTCAGGTGCTGCTCATGATCTTCCCGACTTCGGGAATATACCAGAATGTCATCAATAAAGACAATGACGAATGAGTCAAGATATGGCCGGGATACACTGTGCATCAAATGCATGAAGGCTGATGGGGCATTGGTCAGCCCAAATGACATAACAAGGAACTCGTAATGACCATACCGAGTCATGAAGGCAGTCTTCGGGATATCTGGCTCCTGAATCTTTAACTTATGATAGCTTGAACGCAAGTCAATCTTAGAAAACACACGAGTACCCTGTAACTAATCAAATAGGTCATCAATACGAGGCAAAGGATAACAGTTCTTCACTGTAACCTTGTTCAACTGGCGATAATCAATAAACATACGCATAGAACCATCGTTCTTCTTCACAAACAAAACAGGAGCACCCCAAGGTGATACACTAGGCCGAATGAAACCCTTATCAAGCAATTTCTGTAACTACTCCTTCAACTCCTTCAACTCAGGAGGAGCCATACGGTACGGAGGAATAGAAATGGGCTGAGTGCCCGGCAACAGATCAATGCCAAAATCAATGTCTCTATCGGGTGGCATGCCCGGAAGATCAGCTGGGAACACATCAGAGAAATCCCGCACTATTGGGACTGAATCAACTGTAGGGGCATCAATATTGACATCTCTCACATAAGCTAGATACGCGTCACACCCCTTCTCAACCATACGCTGAGCCTTAAGGAACGAAATAACTCTACTGGAAGTATGATCTAAGGTACCCCTCCATTCTACTCGCGGTACACCTGGCATAGCCAACGTCACGATTTTCGCGTGACAATCAAGAATAGCATAATGGGGCGACAAATAGTCCATGCCCAGAATAACATCAAAGTCTACCATGCTGAGTAATAACAAATCGGCTCTGGTCTCAAAACCACTAAGAGCAATCAAACACGACCGAAAAACTTGGTCCACAACAAGAGAATCTCCAACAGGAGTAGAAACATAAACAAGAGAACTCAAAGAATCCCGAGATACGCCCAAATATGGGGCAAAATAAGAGGACACATATGGATAAGTGGAGCCTGGATCGAATAAAACCGATGCATCTCTATGACAGACCAGGATAATACCTGTGATGACAAAATCGGAGGCGACAGCCTCAGTACGGGCAGGAAGAGCATAGTATCTGGCCTGGCCTCCCCCTCTAGGGCGACCTCTACCTCCCCGGCCTCCACCTCTAGCTGGCTGAGCAGGTAGGGTAGCAGCTGGTGCTGTGATCATAGCCTGAGAACTCTGCGGGGTGCGCTGTGGCTGAGAAGTCTGTGGAGGCGCACCCCTCCCAAGTCTAGGGCAATCCCTCACCACATGGCATGTGTCACCACACTCAAAACAAGCTCTGGGGGGACGTGGTGGCTGTGACTGGCTCGGGCCAGGTCTGCTGGACTGACCACTGGAAGCACCTCGTGCAGGAGGCGCACTGGATACTAGAGGTGCATAATCAGGCTCCTGAGGCCTAGCAGGAGCTGGAATACCACTGGCTGCTGGAAGAGCTGATTGAACAGGGCGACTCATATAACCCCTACCATGACAAGCTGAAGCTGGGGCACGGGCACCATAATAATGGCCCGACTCTCGAGACCTCTTGGCCTCCCTCTCCTCTCTATCCCGAGCATGCATACCCTCTACTCTCCTAGCAATGCTCACCACCTGCTGATAAGAAATATCCATCTCCAACTCCCGAGTCATACTAGACTTGATGCTGGGAATGAGCCCCCCAATAAACCGGCGAACCTTCTCGCGAACAATAGAAACCAAAGTTGGTGCATGTCTAGCCAAATCGGTGAAACGGAAAGCATACTCCGAGACAGTCATAGTGCCCTGGCGCAAATGCTCAAACTCTGCGCGCCATGCGTCCCTGAGGCTCTGAGGAACATACTCTCTCTTGAACATATCTGAAAACGGAGTCCAATTCAGGGAAGTTGCCTCATCCTGACTATCTAACTCATAAGCACGCCACCATTGATAGGCGACTCCTCGAAGCTGGAAGGTAGTGAAGGAAACCCCGCTCGATCCTGATATACCCATGGTACGGAGGATACGGTAGCACTCCTCTAGAAATCCCAGAGCATCATCTAATGCTAGTCCACTGAATATATGAGGCTAATACTTCTTAAGCCTCTCAAGCCTCTTCTGCTCCTCCTCTGAAGCTATTGTCCCCTCCTCGGGCTGAGCTGGGGCTACAGGTTGTGCCGGTATAATCTCTGGGATATGCTCAACATGCACTCGCTGCTTAGGAGTACGGGTGGCAGGAGTTTGTGCTCCTCCCCCGGCCTGGGATGCGGCTACAGCAAGGGGAAGCAACCCTACCTGAGCTAGAGTAGTGTACATACTCATAAACTGCGCAAGAGTCTCTTGGAGAGTTGGAGTAGTTGTAGCAGTAGGCGTGTCAGGCGCCTGGGCTCCAACTGGAACTGTTGGTGGCTCCTCGGTAGCAGCTCGCGCGGGTGCTATGGCTGCACCGCGTGCGCGTCCTCGGCCTCTACCCCGGCCCCGACCTCTGACGGCTCTCGCAGGGGGCGCGGGTGTCTGGTGACCTCCAGTAACACGTGTTCTAACCATCTGTGAGAGAATAGAAGATAGAAGTTCAGAATTTTGATACCAAAAATCTCGCACGACAAGGAATTCAAATGAAGTGAAATTTTCTTAACTGTTACATAGCCTATCGTGGATAAGCACAGATGTCTCTGTACCGATCCACGAGACTTTAATAAACCGGCTTGTGATTCATGACTCCTATGAACCTAGAGCTCTGATACAAACTTGTCACGACCCCAGTTCGCCCTCTGTGAACATGTCGTGACGGCACCTAGTCCCTACAGCTAGGTAGGCCTAACAATTGGGAAAAAAGAAAAAAAATGCAGAAAACTAATATAAAACCGAAGATAACGAATATAAAAGTGTTTAAGATGCCGCTTGGCATATACAATACAAGATCTCAAAACCGAACAACTCCCAACACCCGGAATCCCATGAATCACAAGCTATGAATATGACAAAATGCTCTAACTCCGGAATGTCTAAATCAAAAGAAAAGATAGAAAGGCTATCACTACAAGAGAGAATGGAAAGAAACTCCTCGGTCTGCGGATGTGGCAGATATACCTCGAAGTCTCTGGAGAATCGCCTCGCCTCAAGGGTAGTAGGGCTGAGTCGAAGTACCTGGATCTGCACACGAAAAACATGTGCAGGAAAGGGCATGAGTACACCACAGCGGTACCCAGTAAGTGCCAAGCCTAACCTCGGTCGAGTAGTGACGAGGAAGGTCAGGGCCCTACCGGTAATATACAATAATATATAAAGAAAAGAAGAAGTATTAAAGTAACACAAGGTAATAAGAGTAGCAACAACTACGACAGAGACAAAATAATCATAGAAGGAATACAACTCAACACAGAGATAACAACCAGGGATCTCCCAGGATACCGTCCTGTAGTCCCAAATATAAATACCCAGTGGACCTCCCGGGTGTCGTCTCGTAGTCCAACTCATAATGCGCAGGGGATCTCCCAGAATACCACATCCGTAGTCCCAAATGTAAATACTCAGTACTGGGGGAATCTACCAGGTGCAGTCCCGTAGTTACAATGTAAAAGTGCAGGGGGATCTTCCGGAATACCACATCCGTAGTCCCAAATAAAACAGGCAAGGGGGATCTCCCGGGATATCGCCCGTAGTCCCAAAATAAACACACAGCAGCAACACGAAGAATATTCAATTCAATCAAATTTATACCAAGGTAAAACAGGTATGTCTAGCCTAGCATGTTGCATAGAATTCAAATAAGGCAAGTTTGAGCAAGTAAAGCAATTGAATCAGTTAGACATGCTTTCCTAAGCTAACAGTAGGCTTAAATTTCAAGTAGTGTAAACAGAGAAGAAAATACACAGTAATAGTTACTTAATGAAAACCGGATTTTCAACAATTAGCACATGTACGCACTCGTCACCTCACGTACAAGGCATTTCATATATCAACAATACCAAATCCTAAGGGGAGTTTCCCCCACACAAGGTTAGGCAAGCTACTTACCTCGAACTAGCTTAATCAACTCAATACCACATTCTTGCCACGAGTATCAGACACCAAATGGCCCAAATCTATTCAAAGTAATTTCATAATGTAAATATAACTTCAACTAACTAATTCAACTAATTAATTCAAAGTTAATACGCGAAATTAGGAAAATGGCCCAAAAAGCCTCCCGGGCCCACATCTCAGAATTGGGTGAAATTTACAAATTCGGAATCCTCACACTCTCACGAATTCATATATACAAAAATCACTCCAATCCGACATCAAAATCTTGATCAAAACTCCAAATTAGGCCTAAGAACTTTTTCCAATTTGTCTCCAAATTTTCACCCCAAATTCAAATTTAAAGGATGAATTTAAGCATAGGTTCGTGGAAATTAATCAAAACCGAGTAAGAATTACTTATCCAAAACACCCAGGTGAAAATCTCTCCCAAAATCGCCAATCCCGAGCTCTGAAATCAAATTTCTAAGGATTGAGACTAAACCCTCGTTTCTGCCCTTTTTCTGATCAGTGGAATTGCATCTGACCGCACCTGTGGTCCCGCTTCTGCGAAGACCAAGTCGCACCTGTGACTTTTCATTAACGTCCAGCTTCCGCACCTGCGACCATATTTACGCAGATGCGGTGCCGCTTCTGCGATGAAGTGGCCGCTTCTGCGGTTCCTGCTAGCCCTCCCCTTTTCCGCTTCTGCGATGCCAAAGTCGCTTTTGCGGCTCCGCACCTGCGATCCCCAACCGTAGGTGCGGTTATGACAGAAGATCAGCACCTGAAGCTGCTCCAAACAACTTCCAATTCTTCCGACAACCTTTCGAAATTATCCCGAAGCCCCCGGGACCTCAACCAAAAAATACGAACAAGTCATATACCACTATTCAAACTTGTGCCAACCTTCGGAATACTCAAAACAACATCGAATCATCAAAACACCCTCGGATTCAAGCCTAAGGATTCCAAAACTTCAAATTTCCGCTTTTGATCAAAAAGTCTATCAAACCTCATCTGAATTACCTGAAATTTTGCACACACGTCCCAAATGACACAACGGACCTACTCCAACTTCCGGTATTCCATTCTGACCCCGATATCAAAATCTCATTATCGAACCGGAAACTTCAAAAATTCGACTTTCAGCATTTCAAGCCTAATTAAGCTACGGACCTCCAAAACACAATCGAACACGTCCCTAAGCCTGAAATCACCCAACAGAGCTAACGGAACAAACGAAATTCCATTCCGAGGCCGTCTTCACACTGCTCCAACTATGGTCCAAATTCTAAGGCTAAAACTCCCATTTAAGGACTAAGTGTCCCCAAAACACTCTGAAACACAAAACGAATCCTCCCGGCAACTCACAATAGCATAAACAAACATGGGGAGTGCGGTTAATAGGGGAACGGGGCATTAATTCTTAAAATAACCGGCCAGGTCGTTACATATCTAGTGCATCACACAAACTTATATCCTGTTTGGCCAAGCTTCTTTTTGGCCAAGCTTCTTTTTGGCCAAAAGTACTTTTTTGGCCAAAAGCACTTTTGGCCAAAAATTGAGGTGTTTGGCCAAGCTTTTGGAAAGGAAAAAAAAGCGTCTTTGAGGAGAAGCAGTAAGCAATTTTGGAGAAAGCTAGAAAAAAGTAGTTTTCTCCTAAAAGCAACTTTTTTGAGTAAGCAACTTTTGAGAAAAATACACTTAGAAGCAGTTTTTTAAAGCTTGGCCAAACACTAATTGCTGCTCAAAAGTGCTTTTCAAACTAATTAGCCAAACACAAACTGCTTCTCACCAAAAGTACTTTTGAGAAAAGCACTTTTGAAAAAAAGCACTTCTCAAAATAAGCTGATTTTTGCAGCTTGGCCAAACGGGCTATTAGAACATGATTCCTACAACAACTCAACATAATATAAAACCTAAAACATGATTTCTACCCAGTTTGCCCCACAGAATCATACAGCTACCCTCCCCTTTTTTACTGGTTACCCCAATATCTGTTTACAAAGGATTATTACAGACCAAGATTGAGTAAATTACGTAAATGAGATGTAAACTGAATGATAGGGAGCCTGAAGCAGGCTCAAAATAAACCTTGGAGTACCAGGCCTTCAATGTAGTCTCAAATGCCCAGAAATCTCATAGCCAACAAGTGTCCAGGTGTGTCAGAGTTTCCTAAGGACCTCAAGGATCCCAGGCAGTGCTCACACCAAGACTTTTCTCAAATAGGGACTGGTTATGTGCAGTGTGGAAGAGTCAGCCCTGGTATGGCAGAGTTCAGAGAGATATCAAGGATCCTAAGCAGTACACATACCAGAGGGGCAAAACTTAATAATCTAAGAGTAAGTGAGAGTGCTTGACATAGTTTTGAAAAACTTAGTGAATAACAGTATGGAGATAACTTTTAGGAGTGAAAAAGATTTTTTAAAACAGACCAGTTTTAAGAAAATGCTAAGAATGAAAACCAATTTTTAGAAGAATACTAATAACATTTTGAAATCAGTTCTGAAGAGAGCAAATTCAGTGAACAACCAATCAATCATAGAATACTCAGATTCACAGGCACTTAGCAAGCAGGTTTGCACACATGGGTGAAAGGGATTGGGAACATATAGGAATCTCATTGAGGATACATGAACAGGGTACAGGGAGGCATATAGACAACAATATGCATAGAACACTTAGGAGCTTCATAGCCTTAACAAATTAACCAGGATAATAGGCAATTAAGACATGGAGCAAGGATGTAGTGGACAGAATCAGACACACAAGTAGGGTCAATCACATACATTAGGTAACCAACATGATCACATAGTTAAGGGATTAAACAGAAATCACCAAACAAGCTGGTCAAGTATCAGATAACCAGGTGAAGTGTAGACATACTAGCTATACATTGAACAGGACAGAATTTAGACATGCTAAGCAAAGAAGTAAACAGGAAGACATGTTGAATTCATAGTCAATGAACTAGTGCAGGAATGAAACACATAGAGTTTGGGTTTTAAAATTTAACTAGAGACATACCAGTTGAAGAAAAGAGTGCAGAATATAAAGCAGGTGTAGTTCCAATATCTAGCCTTGGCTTTCAGCAGACTAGATCAAGAGTTATCACAAGTAGCAGAGAAAGAAAGAGAGTTTGAGTGTGAGTGTGTGTTCTTTGAACTTGTGTTCGTCTCTTAAGAAGTAAAACAGAGGAGTTTATATACTAGTTTAAGAGTAGGGCAAATAAGGTAAAGCATACCAACTTCAGTTAATCAAGGGAAGATCACATAATCAATTACACGAAAAATCAGCATAGTCTTCCCTTAATTAAGGGTATTTAACCAATGGTAAGGACAGGAAATATTTAAGGAAAGAAATTAAAATCAGACTTAGTCGAAGAGTGAATGATTAGAAATCTAACTAAGGAAATAATCATGCAAGGAATCAGTAGATACTACTAGCAATTAAATAAGGCAAGAAGACTAATTAAAGTCATAAACAAGGAAATAATCAAGAATCATGCACACGAATTTTTAACAGAGCAAATCACTCAACAATTCTGGAAAGAACATATCAATTTCCATAAACAAAATAGGCTGAGTAAAACTTTAGGAACACAGAGAAATTAGACGGAAATAATTCAAAAACCCTAATAGAGATTAATTAGGATAAAAATTACAAAGCAAGGAATTTGACTAAGGAAAAACGTGTAAATCATAATATAGAATGAACCAATACGACTAGTAACTTTGAAAAGCTCAGAATCGAAGCAAAACATCAGACAGTTAGAGTTTTAGCATAAATCAACTATGGCTTATGCAACTTTAGCATAAATCAGTCAAGAATACTTAAGAATAAACGACTAAGCGTTCAAAAATCAGAAAACCCTTTTAACAAGATGACTTAGGGTAAACCCTAGTTTAGGAAAACAGGAAATTAGTTGAAAACCAGAAACTTCCATGGAAAACATGTAAGAGTTGCTCGATTCATCTCAGATCTATACAGACCTGAGAAGATCGGAGATAATAAATTAGGGTTTTTTAGAAAGCATAACAGATACGAGAACATAGGCCTAGAAAACCACGGGTTCATAACAAAATAAGAAAGGTTTCTTACTCATGGTCGAGCAAACGAGCTGAAACAGGCAAAGAAATCACAACTGCAAGCTAGACCGCCTAGGTCCCTTGAGATCTTCTCAAGGATCTAGGAAACTGATGAACCATAGCAAGTAGGAGGCCAGTATAGGCTTGAGATGATGAAGAAACATCATCAAATGGTGGTGTGAGCCGGTGACGGCGCCTAGTGATTAGGGTTTAGATAGAGAGCATTTGAGAGAGAAGGGAACGGAGGGCGGAGGAGTATGGTGGGAAATGAATTAGGATAGAGGGGGGTCTTTTGGAATTAAAATGGTAAGAACAAATACAGGCCGTTGATCTCAGAGATCAACGGCCAGGATTAGGGGGGCCTGGGTGTTGATACCCAATTTTTCCCTGTATTTTTAATATTCAAAA
The DNA here is from genome assembly GCF_001879085.1 of Nicotiana attenuata. Classification (NCBI taxonomy): domain Eukaryota; kingdom Viridiplantae; phylum Streptophyta; class Magnoliopsida; order Solanales; family Solanaceae; genus Nicotiana; species Nicotiana attenuata. Next base: position 211,942 of record NW_017672019.1, read on the forward strand.
TACCTTCAAATGGCATGTATACAATATATAAGTTTTTCCCAACGTTTTATTATTTTTCCTAATTTTTTAAAGATTTTTTAAATCAATTTATTGCCTTATTTTTTCAATAAAAACCCAATAACTATTCCCAAAATTATCATTTTGGTAATTCATTTATGGAATTCTCTTATTTATACTAAAATATATCTAATATATGTTTTGCATATTTTTTCGAATTTATTTAGTATTTTTAAAGCTAAATTGCATATAATTGCAATATTAGCCCTTTTAAGATTTAATTGCGTTTATATTTATAAAAATCAACACCAATATTTTTAATTTTAATAATTATATATTATTAATCATTTTAGTACCTTTAATTTACTTCCAGAAATTATTTACTATTTTTTTATAAAATAAATAAAGGAGAAATGGCTATTTAACTGTTAGCCCATCTGCATTTCAATTTTAGCCAGATTTGGCACCCATAATTAAACCCAATTTCAAATCCAATTACCCAACCCAACTACCTAATCTCCGACCCACGACCCTTCTACATAACCCGCCCAGATTCCCCGTTTAATTCAGGTCGTTGGTCAAAATGATCAACGGCCATGTTTTAATCTTTCCATTTTTAATTACCCATTAACCCCAAACCCTAGCCATTTTACATCCCCAGCCGCCTTTGAATCCCTCATTCTCTCAATCTCTCTCGGAAACCCTGGCCGCCTCCTTCCACTTCCGCCGTAAAACCACCGAAATCCATGGCTTCCAAGGCCATGGAAATCCTATACCGGCCTCCTATGGATCCAACACGCCTGGTTATTATGGTTTCGAGGTCTGACCACGAGGAAGCTTGGCCCAGACTTCATTTGATTCGAGTTATATGGCCGTCTCCGACCTTGCTCAGGCCGGCCTTGGTCATTCGAGCCTGATCTCGACTTCTCCGGCTCAGATCAGTGACTTTTCCAAGCCTTTCTCACTAATTGGGTTCTTCTGAAACCCTAACCCTTCGAGGTTTTTCCGATTCTGTTAGATCCTTTGTATACCAGTGTTTTCTCTAAGCTTTTAAACATTTTTCTCAAACTTCTTTCAAAACAATACCTTCAGAGCCTTCATCTTTTTCTGATTTAGGGTTTCGTTAAGTTATCCTTTAAAGTTTCTCTGATCTTTAGCATGTTTTACTGTATTTTCTTATGTTTCTTCTACTGTGATTCTTATGGTATTTCTTCTACGATATTTTTATGGGGTTTCTTCTACTGTGTTTCTTCTATTATATTTCTTTATGTGTTCTTGTATTGTGTTGCTATATTTCTTATGTTTCTTCTACTGTAGTTCTTATGCTTCTTCTACTGTGATTCTGGTGTGTTTCTTCTACCATGTTTCTTATGTTGCTCTTCTACTGAAAGATGCATGTTAAAAGTCTCAGTTTTCTAAGATTTCTGAAGTTATTTCGACAGTATTTTGCCTTGATTACTTGTCCTTACACTCGATTGAGGGCAAAACCCTAAAATTTGGGGGTTTCATTCGAGTGTTGAGACTATTCACTATCTGATTTGCTTGTTCCTCATCTCTGAACCTGTTTGATTTCAAAACCCTAACTTCTTTGGACCTATTCAGTTTCTAAAGATTGTTTCATCTACTGCTTGATTGAGTTTCGAAATCTTTGTTTCAGCCTTGTTTCTTTGTATGATTCTGATTCCCTGCTACACTCTTCTAAGGTCTCTCTACTAGACCCTCTGCATGCTATGTGATACTCTCCCTCTTCTTTGTTCACTACTTACTGATTTTTGTGATTGCATGACACTTTTTCTTTGTCCCAAATTCAGCCTCGCATGCCTAATACTTGTGTACCCTTTATATATGTTGAAACTTCCCCTCTAAAATGACTTTCAATACGGATCCTGAACTACATATGGCCTGATTCCTGTAAAACCAGGGATATGTAGGCAGCTCAGAAGCCAGGGCACGGCCTAAGTCTCTTCAAATGATTTCATTCGGTCAAAATTGGCCATCATATCTTTACCCGACAACTCTTCCATCCTTCCCGGGTAAAAAGGGGCAGCTGCTGATACCCAATTTTTTCCTATATTTTTAATATGCAAAATACCTTCAAACGGCATGTATATGCATATATAAGTTTGTGCCAATGTTTTATTATTTTTCCTAATTTTTTAAAGATTTTTTAATTCAATTTATTGCCTTATTTTGTCAAGAAACACCCAATAATTATTCCCAAAATTATCATTTTGGTAATTCATTTATGGAATTATCTTATTTATACTAAAAATTTAGCTAATATATGTTTTGCATATTTTTTCGAATTTATTTAGTATTTTTAAAGCTAAATTGCATATAATTGCAATATTAGCCCCTTTTAAGATTTAATTGAGTTTATATTTATAAAAATCAACTCCAGTATTTTTAATTTGATAATTATATATTATAAATCATTTTAGTGCCTTTAATTTACTTCCAAAAATTATTTACTGTTTTTTTATAAAATAAATAAAGGAGAAATGGCTATTTAACTGTTAGCCCATCTGCATTTCAATTTTAGCCAGATTTGGCACCCCTAATTAAACCCAATTTCAAATCCAATTACCCAACCCAACTACCTAATCTACCCGACCCCCGACCCTTCTACATAACCCGACGGATTCCCCGTTTAATTCAGGTCGTTGATCAAAATGATCAACGGCCACGTTTTAATCTTTCCATTTTTAATTACCCATTACCCCCAAACCCTAGCCATTTTACATCCCCAGCCGCCTTTGAATCCCCCATTCTCTCAATCTCTCTCGAAAACTCTAGCCGCCTCCTTCCACTTCCGCCCTAAAACCACAGGAATCCATGGCTTCCAAGGCCATGGAAATCCTATACCGGCGTCCTATGGCTCCTACACGCCTGGTTATTATGGTTTCGAGGTCTGACCATGAGGAAGCTTGGCCCAAACTTCATTTGATTCGAGCTGTTGGCCGTCTCCGACCTTGCTCCGGCCGGCCTTGGTCATTCGAGCCTGATCTCGACTTCTCCGGCTCAGATCAGTGACTTTTCCAAGCCTTTCTCACTACTTGGGTTCTTCTGAAACCCTAACCCTTTGAGGTTTTTCCGATTCTTTTAGATCCGTTGTATACCAGTGTTTTCTCTAAGCTTTTAAACATTTTTCTCAAAGTTCTTTCAAAACTATACCTTCAGAGCCTTCATCTTTTTCCGATTTAGGGTTTCGTTAAATTATCCTTTAAAGTTTCTCTGATCTTTACCATGTTTTACTGTATTTTCTTATGTTTCTTCTACTGTGATTCTTATGGTGTTTCTTCTACGATATTTTTATGGGGTTTCTTCTACTGTGTTTCTTCTATTATGTTTCTTTATGTGTTCTTCTATTGTGTTGCTATATTTCTTATGTTTCTTCTACTGTAGTTCTTATGTTTCTTCTACTGTGATTCTGGTGTGTTTCTTCTACCATGTTTCTTATGTTGCTCTTCTACTGAAAGATGCATGTTAAAAGTCACTGTTTTTCTGAGATTTCTGAAGTTATTTCGACAGTATTTTGTCTTGATTACTTGTCCTTACACTCGATTGAGGGAAAAACCCTAAAATTTGGGGGTTTCATTCGAGTGTTGAGACTATTCACTATCCGATTTGCTTGTTCCTCATCTCTGAACCTGTTTGATTTCAAAACCCTAACTTCTTTGGACCTATTCAGTTTCTAAAGATTGTTTCATCTACTGCTTGATTGAGTTTCGAAATCTTTGTTTCAGCCTTGTTTCTTTGTATGATTCTGATTCCCTGCTACACTCTTCTAAGGTCTCTCTACTAGACCCTCTGCATGCTATGTGATACTCTCCCTCTTCTTTGTTCACTACTTACTGATTTTTGTGATTGCATGACACTTTTTCTTTGTCCCAAATTCAGCCTCGCATGCCTAATACTTGTGTACCCTTTATATATGTTGAAACTTCCCCTCTAAAATGACTTTCAATTTTGACTGATTTCAGACCTCCTTTGTGTAAATCTAATTGATTCTTTCCTTGTTGTGCTAACTTCACTTGGTTTGATTCACAAACTTTCCTTAGCCTTTCTGACTTGGTTTATTCATGAACCAGTAATTTTGAATCCCCGACTCTTTGATTTACTATGTACTGATTGATTTTATTGGGTATCTTACCTTATTTGTTTAACCGTGTATTTTAAAGATTCCTCCCTTAATTAAACTCCTATGTATTTACCCCTAATTGCCTACTTTGCAGAAGATGCTTATTGAATCTCTTTCCTTAAATGATTTCTGTTCATTACCGTTTAAGTTTGAACTCCTTAATTGAAGGAGTTTCTTCTACTAATTGATTTAAGTTGGTACACGGTTATTTCTTGCCTTATTTTCTGCCTGTTTTCACACTATAAATACCTACTCTTTCAGTGACACAACACAGGAACACTCTTAGATTTCTGAACTCACACTCACATTCAAAAGCATTCTCCCTTGTTACTTGTGTTGTGGCCTGTGTTTTTCAAGTACTGATACTGCTGTATTTTACTTCTTTGAAACTGGTATGTCCTGATTAAGATTTCAGCAATCACAACAATGTGTTTATTTATTACCTTTACCTGCATGTCTGCCTACTGCTTATGTATAGTTCAATGCTTACTTTAGCATGTTGTGATTTTTCTCTGCCTGCTCTAAATCTATTATGAATCCCAAAACCCCACTCCCTATGTGTTTATGCTATGGTTTGAGGCATGGCAGTACTGCCAATTATTGTCCATGACTCAAACCTGATCCCCTGGGATCCTAGCTTCTAATATGATGTGTTCTGGCAGACTTATAGGCATGCCAACATCCTCCATTGCTGGGCATGCCTAAAGCTTGCCCTAGCCTAAGCAATAGGCTCTTTGCAATTCCCCTATTCCCTGAACCCCTTCTTGTGTACCTGTTTGTAGTTGTTCCCCTCTCCTTTACCCCTTAGAATTCTGCTCTTCACTTACACTCTCTCTTAGACTTTAAGTTCTGCCCCCCTCTTGTGAGCCTTGCCTTGGGACCCTTTGAGCTCCCTCTGAACTTGGACACTTGAGGGCTGGCCCTTCCACACTGCACTTGTCCCTATTCTGGTCATACAATTTAGGTGTGAGCACTGCCCGGAGTCCCATTGAGGCTCTTAGGGAACTTTGACACACTCAGATTGGAGAAAGGCTTTGGATCAGTGGTCTTTGAGTTGGTCTATCTCATAACTCAGATAGGAAGTCTTGAATGAGGCTCTCCTTTGGTTGTATTTGTATGTTTTTTACTCTTCTGATGTAATTTTATTTATTTCTATCTGTAATAAGTTGTAATAAACATTTGGTGAAAAAGGGTGGGTAACTATGCATGCAAAGGGTAGAGATCATGTCTGTAGGTCATTTATAATTTTGCATATTTCAAATACATATAGAAATCATGACTATAGGACTACTATATTCCTGCATATCCAACCTTCATATAGAAACCATGTCTATAGGTATTCTGAATGCTGCATATTCAAATAGAAATCATGCCAATAGTTCTATTCTATATTCCTGCATATCCAACCTTCATATAGAAACCATGTCTATAGGTATTCTGAATGCAGCATATTCAATTACACCTAGATACCATGTTTATAGGTCTTAAAACAAACTCCGCATCTAGATACCCTGTTTATAGGTTTAAAACAAGCCTCACGCATTTAGATATTATGTCTATAAAGTTTAAAATCAGCAATGCATAGAAAGCATGCCTATAGGAATTTCTAATCGAATCTGATTCGCCTCACTCAGTGTTAGATATAAACCAGTAATAACGGATACTGTCAGTTGACGAATTTTAAATCAATTCATTAAATCCTGCCCCTCTCTTTTGATAATCTGATTCCCTCACTTAGCAAGTTTAATAAGAATGCATTCAAACAATTTATTTCAAGCCATACTATCTTCCCAAATCCAGTAGATATCATGCCTATAGGACCCCGTATTAACACTTAGGCAAGCCATAGGGTAATAACTATAAACTGAATATGTTCTATTAATTACAACCAGCAGGCAGGCCTGATTCGAGCTTCTTATCTGAATTATGTAATAAATCAGTCTGCCTCAACCCTTAAGTTCTCTCATATTTGGTATTTAATCAGACCTTAACCAGTATGTGAAAGTCATGCTAATTTTGTGCTTTTCTGTTCAAGGAGGTGTAATTGAGCCTCTGTTTGTTTATATGCTTCCCCCTAAATGTGCAATATGTGTTTTGTATGTCGCCTTAGATTTTTACCTTTTGAAACCTCAAATAAGCTCAATATCCCTCCCCTTTAGGATTAGTAGTCCTAAGTGCCTCCGGGACTAATAGGATTGGGACAGGTAATAGCATGCAATAAGTAATCGAGACCATTCCGCGCTTTAATACCTTGACGGGGTGGGAAGGGTAGATATGGATATGATGACCACGCGATAATGTCACGTGTAGCCCCTCATTGAGGAGTGATTACCGGACGTTGTGTGGGGTGATCCATATTTTTAATAAACCTTGGACCCTCCGTCCCTCTATTTCTTTACCTCTTTTAGCAATTTCAACTTTTTCTTTTAAAAAATCAGCCTTTCTAATTGTTCTTTCCAACTTTGTTTATTTGTAAACCATTATGTGAAAATCCCCTATTATTTGAAGCTTTATTTGTCTACATGTTATTTGCACCTCAATTAGCAATAATTGTCTGGCCGGGAACCACACTAGTGGATTCTGAGGGGTGCCTAACACCTTTCCCTTAGAATAATTCCAAGCCCTTACCCTATCTCTGGTTATCAAACAAACTTAGAGTTAAATCTCTATTGGTGTCCTAATGCACCCTGCTCATTAGGTGGCGACTCTTCAAATGCAAACCCAATTCCCAAAAGGAATGAGTTGTCCTTCCAAATATTATAAACCCGATTTTGCGAGAAAAAGGGGGCGCGACAGTATGGCGACTCTGCTGGGGATTTTTAGGCTTTTACCATTTCAGGCTATTGTTGTGAATTTATACTTCTCTCTATGTGCAATTATTTGTTTATTTCTTTTAAGCATTCAATTTCCTTTTCAACTACAAAACTGGCTTGTCCTTTGTTTCTTTCCTTTTTGCTTTCCTTTACTACTGCTTTAAATTATGCGAAACTATTGTATTTACTGCTTTCTTAAACGTGCAAATACGTGACAACATGTCTTTAATTGTTGCATAATCATGCTCAACATCATATTCCACTCGTGCCAAACAAATACCATAGCAACGCTTATAATGAGTTGTTGCGCTCTTCCTACATCATTACCCCGTAAATCCGAAAACGGCATATTTGCGGTAAAACCAGTCGATCAACGGTGTAGTCGACGGTTCTGTGCCTTTCCCCCTTGAGTTGTCCGCTCAAGGGTACAAGTCTAAAACCCCATAGAAACCTCACTCTGTTTAACTGTGCATGCATCATGGTCAAACCTAGCCGATCCAGTTATGTTGTCCGCATAATGACTCTTTAAGATAGCCTTGTCCAAAGTCCATTAGGTTTCCCTGAAACCCAAACGGACATTATCACGTTCTGTGCATTTATTTGGAGAACTAAATGCTTTTATGCCTATTATTGATGTTAAATAGTCGAGTCCGGTGGGAGTAGGATCTAACCCTTCTGTCTTGCAGATAATGAGGCACGAAATCCCCAGATTCGCCATGGTTACCAACATCCACCCAAGATTGCTAAGCTGGTGGAAAGATTTACACTCTAGTGATCAAAATCTCGTCAGAAAAGACTGGGATACTTGGAGCAAGGCATAGTGGAACTAGAAAGAAAGTTTCTCAAAAGGGTTGAAGATTATCAAGAGGCTAAAGGGGCTGAAGGCGGATATCTAGCCAGGGCCTACCTATTGCTGGGACTTCGCGAGTTGGGGAAACTGTTCGACGGAGCCAAGGATGCCGAATCTGGGGAGGGTTCTTCTGTGACCAAATAGATATGAGTTTATCTTTTTTCGCTTTATAAAATGTAATAAGGCCAATGGCCATTAGTGATTTTATTTCTTGCTTATTTAGTGTCATTTTGGGAATCGTCTATTTTTTCATAAATAAAATGAAGCATTTAGCATTCCAAGTTCTCCAAATCAATTTGTCGCTAGGCCTACCTCGGGCACAAAAAGGTTCCCAAATTAGGACACGTTTTACATTCCTATGTGTTTAAATATTGCAATACTTTTTATGATCCTTACCAACTTGTTACCTTTTGCTTTTACTTTTCTTTATTATTTCCCTCCCCAAAGGTTAGTTCGTGAACTCTGGCAATATCATCCTATTTCACAAGATCCAGGGGCCCTCCACCCACTCCTCCTCTCAGTCCCGTCAAACACAAGAACAAAGGGAAGATGGAAGATTTGAACAACGCCAGAGAGGAGAACTCAACTGAACGGGTAGAGGTCACTCACGGTCATGGTACTTTGGCTCCCAAGGAAAATGCATCCCAACTGGAACAAAAGTTGCCGAAATTTCAGGAAGAACTTGATCAGGTCAGGAATCTGGCGAATCTGTCATTTTCCCTCACTACTCAAAATGTCAACTTCCCAAATGCTCAGAACCCTACACCTCCACAGAATCTCCCAAAGCAACAGAACCATCCCGTTCCTCACCACCACTGCAACACCTGCTATACTTCCAACAATACCCCGCTGCTCATCCCGAAACCACAAAACTCCACAAATGACCACTGCCACACCCGCCATAACACCCCTATCTACGTAGAGACCATGCCACACTCCACCCAACCCATCTCAGGTACACCCGAGTCTGATGATAAAGATTTGCTTATCAGGAACCTAGCTGAAGAACTTAAGAAATTGACTAGCCGGATCCAGGGCGCTGAAGGGAGTAAGGAAATTGAAGGGCTGAACTACGAAGATCTTTGCATACAGCCCGATGTCGAACTGCCCGAGGGGTACAAACCTCCCAAGTTCGAGATGTTTGATGGTGCAGGCGATCCGAGGGTCCACTTGAGAACATACTGTGACAAGCTGGTCGGAGTGGGAAAAGACGAGAAAATCCGCATGAAGCTTTTCATGAGGAGCCTGAAGGGAGATGCTTTATCTTGGTACATTGGCCAAGATCCAAAGAAGTGGTCGAACTGGGTAAGCATGGCGTCCGACTTTATGGACAGGTTCAGGTTCAACACGGAGAATGCACCGGATGTGTTCTACATTCAAAATCTAAAGAAGAAGCCCACAGAAACCTTCCGCGAGTATGCTACTCGTTGGAGGTCCGAAGCAGCTAAGGTTAGACCTGCCTTAGAAGAAGATTAGATGAACAAATTCTTCGTTCGGGCCCAAGACCCACAATATTATGAGAGGCTGATGATGATAGAGGGCCATAAATTTTCTGACATTATCAAGCTGGGGGAAAGGAACGAAGAGGGCATCAAAAGCGGTATGGTTACGAACTTCGAGGCCTTGCAAGCTACAAACAAGGCCTTACAGTCAGGAGGTGTGTCCAAGAAAAGGGACGTAGGAGCCGTAATGGTTGCACAAAGAACCAAATCTCCCATCAAATACCAAACCTACCCAATGCCTCCACTCACATATCCGCCCACTCCAAACTACCAAACACCCTTACCCTCTTACCAAGCTCCACCACCCACTTATCAATCATCTCCACCACCCACATATCAGCCTACTTCACCCAAATATTCCCAACCCGCACATGTTTACCAAGCCTACAATACTCAACCAGCCCACTATCAATCCCCACCTGCACGCCAAAACTTCCCTAGACCTCGACCAAATTTTGACCGAAGGCCTCCAAAACAGTATACGGCTATTGTTGAACCTATCGACCAGTTGTACGAAAGACTTAAAACTGCTGGTTATGTCACCCCTATCCCTGCTGTAACCCCTGAGAACCCTTCTCAGTGGGTTAATCCAAATAAATCCTGTGCATACCATTCCGGCATGAAAGGACACACCATTGACGAATGCCGTTCTCTGAAAGATAAAATCCAGACTCTAATTGACAACAAGATTATTGTGGCAAAGGAACCTGCTCCAAATGTCGGCAATAACCCTCTGATAGACCACAAGGGTGGAGACATTCACATGATTGAAATAGAGGATGATTGGGATCCTGAGGGATCGATTGGTTTGATTGCGGAAGGTGACAACCCAAAGAAACCAATAGTCACCCTTAATTTGATCGTGGTCCAGATTCAGCCCTCTAGGGACGCCGAGGTAAATATGTCCATGCCACTTGAGTTTGAAGCGCCGCCATCTGAAAAGATGCCAGCAACAATTGAGGTCGAATTTGTGTCTCCAGCAAAGGCACCCACACCATTCGAAGTTGCTGTTTTACCGCCCAAGGTGCAGGCTCCGTTCGGAGTGAAGATAGCCATGCCGATTCCAGTGGCATTGTCAACCATAACACCGTTCCATACGAAGGCTATACCATGGGACTACACAGCCGAGGCAAGAACGAAAGGCAAGGTTACGTTTAGAGAAGCTATTGCAGCACAAGGTATCACAAGAACTGGCAGAGTTTATACCCCGGAACATCTGGCTGAGTCGAGCAAGAAGGCTTCTAGCCGGCAAACCATCACCGAGGTCGGGCCGGATGATCTCTGGAGAAAGATACAGGCCAAGGAATACTCAGTCATTGATCAGGTGAACAAAACACCGGCGCAAATTTCTATCCTTGCTTTGCTACAAAATTCCGATGCACACAAGAATGCCTTGTTAAGGGTACTGAGTGAAGCATATGTGCCAAGCAACATCACCGGCGGAGAGATGGCTAACATGGTAGGACAGGCATTGGAAAGTCTCAAGATCATTTTTCATGAAGATGTGTTGCCACCAGAAGGGTTGGGTCATAACAAGGCATTGCACATCACCGTACAATGCGAAGATTATTTTGTCACCAGAGTCCTGATTGATGGGGGATCCAGACTCAACATTTGTCCGTTGGTAACACTCACGACATTGGGTAAGGGACTGCACGAGATCAAGCACGGGGCCATCAACGTAAAAGCTTTCGACGGCTCCCAAAGGTCAACCATTGGGGAAATTAGTCTATGTTTGCAAATGGGGCCTACTTGGTTCGATGTGGATTTTCAAGTGATAGACGTACCGGCATCTTATAATCTGCTGTTAGGGCGGCCCTGGATTCATGCTGCTGGGGCTATAGCATCAACACTACATCAGGCAGTGAAGTTTGAGTGGAATCATCAGGAGGTGATCATTCACGGCGACGGTAGCAATCCTATATACAATCGCCAGACCATCCCGACAATCGGAGGCAGAAGAAAGATAGGTGGGGAGACCTATCACCACATCGAGCGAGTCAACGCCGTTGACAAGGACAAATGGTGGGACAACAAAATCGAGAGCATATTAAATTAGAATGGGTACGAACCGGGTAAAGGGCTTGGCAAGAACCTCCAAGGAATCGCCAAGCCCATAAAACTCAAGAAGCATAGCACCACCTTTGGTCTAGGATATGAGTATACCTGGGAAGAGTTCAACAACTGGTCGCCACCATGGCGCGGTCGTTACAATCCATTGGAGCAGCCAATTCCACGTTTGGAGCAGACTTTCCAACCGGCCGAAGTTATCTATGGGTCAGAAGAAGAGGAAGCACTGGCAGCAATGAGGAATTTGTTCCTGGAAGACGATGATATGGATTGTTGCGTTGTTCTCGAGGAGGAGGGGGAGGAAGGCCCTTCCATACAAGCTGTGAGTGGAGGAGCATGCCTAAATAACTGGACCATCAGAACCACCAAAGCCCGGCGAGCCTCGGGGTAGCAAGGCTGTACAAGCATCATGCACTATCTTTTATTTTTGCTAGCTAATTTTTTCTTTTCGCATTTTAAATTTCCGCAATAAGATCTTCGATGTTCAAAACAGTTATGGAATTTATCAAAGCTTTTCAATTTTTTCTTATAAATCAACACTCTTATTATTTGTTCTCATTACGCTACTTATACAGCATTATTATTACTTATCTTGATGAACCGATGACTGTGACATGCAATGAGACAACGCAACAAGCGGATATAGATTCAGAGGAAGATGACATACCAGAAGAAATTGTTAAGGAAGTTGAGAATTTTGAAAACAAACCAAAGTCCAACCTGGACGAGACAGAAATTATTAACCTGGGAGATGCAGAAAATGTCAAGGAAACACGGATCAGTGTTAACTTATCGTCATCAGAAAAGAAGGAATACACAGAGTTTCTAAGAGAATATGAAGACATATTCGCCTGGTCATATGACGACATGACGGGCCTGAGCACATCTATTATGGCTCACAAACTACCAACCGATCCAACATGTCCGCCGGTAAAGCAAAAGCTCAGAAAGTTCAAACCTGATATGAGTCTGAAGATCAAGGAAGAAGTCACTAAGCAGGTCAAAGCTAAAGTTCTCGGGGTCGTTGAGTATCCAACATGGTTAGCCACTATCGTGCCAGTACCAAAGAAGGACAGGAAGGTTAGAGTCTGTGTCGACTACCGGGATCTCAACCGGGCCAGTCTGAAAGACGACTTTCCTTTACCAAATATAAAACACATCCTGATCGACAACTGAGCCAAGCATGAGCGGCAGTCATTTGTGGATTGTTTCGCCGGTTACCACCAGATTTGGATGGATGAAGAAGATGCTGAGAAAACAGCTTTCATTACGCTGTGGGAAATGTACTGCTACAAAATGATGTCGTTTGGGTTAAAAAATGCAGGGCCACCTACATGAGGGATATGACTACCATCTTTCATGATATGATACACAAGGAGATCGAGGTGTACGTAGATGATGTTATCATCAAGTCCAATAAGGCTACTGATCACATGGAAGAGTTGAGAAAAATTTTCAACAGATTGCGCAGAGTGGGTGAAGAGTCGTTACGAGCAGCTAGCTCTCATAGATGGGAAAAGAATAAGCACGGTATGTCATGGTCAGCTTTATCAGAACAGAATGCCAGAGCCTTCAACAAAAGAGTCAAGCCAAGGCAGTTCACGCCAGGGCAGCTGGTGTTAAAGAAAACTTTTCCGCATCAACATGAGGCCAAAGTGAAATTCTCTCTCAACTGGCAAGGTCCGTACATGGTTCACCGGGTTCTGACATGAGGAGCCCTCATACTTGCCGAAATGGACGGAGAAGTTTGGCCGAAGCCGATTAATTCAGATGCAATCAAGCGCTACTACGTATAATCTCTATGTTTTCCTATATGATGTAATTGAACTACGTCTGACCTGATTCCTGTTTAAGAGGAGATACGTAGGCAGCCTTATGGGTTCGGTCACAATTCAATAAAATTTTCATTTTCCCCCCGCAATTGGAAACTGGGGCAGAATTTTGAGGAGGACCCTCAAAATTCCGAGGTAATTTCAGCCAATCATCGCAAGCAGCCGTCAGAAGCATCAACCCATTAAACTGGGGCAGAATTTTGAGGAGGACCCTCAAAATTCTGCAGCAAGAGAGGTCGCAATGTCTTGAGCCACGTCACAGTCGGCGGTTCATCTAAAAAAAAGTTGTTCTTAAATATATACTTATGTCTTATTTTACAAATTCATGCATGTTTATTATCGAAATTGCTTTGTTCAGCAACGCTACCCCCCAATGATACCTACCGTATCACCATATCTAAGCCGAATAGGTCGAGTAGAGCCAGGGATACACTAACCTCCCCTTATGCAAAACTCACAATTTTTCTTTGGATGCAGACACTTGGATTGCGAAAGCATCTGACATACTATACACTCACGAGATAAACGTGGTTCAGGAATACAACTCTCAGAACTGTTGCATTTGCCCGCATTTGCTACCTAAGCACACCGGTGATATGCCCTATATCACAATATCCCCAGCAGTCACAATTGTCGCAACCTGTTATCAGCTAAGAAACTCTATTATCATTTGCTGTCTCCATCTGCATTTTCTGCATTGCATAAGGCTACCATTCTGCCTTCCGAGACTAAGCACTGTCTCCATCTGCATTTTCTGCATTGCATAAGGCTACCATTCTGCCTTCCAAGACTAAGCACTATCTCCATCTGCATTGTCTGCATTGCATAAGGCTACCATTCTGCCTTCCGAGACTAAGCACTGTCTCCATCTGCATTTCCTGCATTGCATAAGGCTACCATTCTGCCTTACGAGACTAACGATGTCTCCA